>NC_090365.1:7373592-7622444 GCF_035084215.1 Heptranchias perlo | reverse complement strand
TCCCTTAATACCTTTGGTTGCCAAAAAGGCTATCTATCTCAGATTTAAATTTAGCAATTGAGCTAGTATCAATTGCCGTTTGCGGAAGAGAGTTCCAAACTTCTACCACCCTTTGTGTGTAGAAATGTTTTCTAATCTCACTCCTGAAAGGTCTGGCTCTAATTTTTAGACTGTGCCTCTTACTCCTGAAATCCCCAACCAGCGGAAATAGTTTCTCTCTATCCACCCTATCTGTTCCCCGTAATATCTTATAAACTTCGATCAGATCACCCCTTAACCTTCGAAACTCTAGAGAATACAACCCCAATTGTGTAATCTCTCCTCGTAACTTAACCCTTAGAGGAGGGAGGGAGGGAGGAGGGAGGGAGGGAGGAGGGAGGAGGGAGGAGGGAGGGAGGGAGGGAGGGAGGGAGGAGGGGAGGGAGGGGGGAGGGGGGAGGGGGGAGGGGGAGAGGGAGGGAGGGAGGGAGGGAGGGAGGGAGGAGGGAGGGAGGGAGGGAGGGAGGAAGGAGGGAGGAAGGAAAAGAGTGAATGGCAAGCTTAGAAAGAGGGGTGTCAAGCTTTAGTGGGGAGCACTGTAATGGAGGGGAGGGGTCTCATCCCACCAGGGAGCAAGCAGCAGTTTTTAAAGAGGGAGTTGAGTCCTTTTCAGGTGTGAGAGGCTTTCTTAACAAAAAAGAGAATCCTATTCCTTTTTGGGAGGGGGGCATTGACGAATGAGGAGCAGGGTGTGGGGAATGAGGGGGTCCAGTGGGGCAGGGCCACGCTCCCATTCCTCGGGGGTAGATCAGTAACGGTTTGTCTTTCTCGTAGGGAACCTATGTGCTGCAGGACAATCGGTTCCGTCTGCTCACTCAGGTCTCCAACAGCAAACAGTACCTGGAGGAGGCGCCAAAGGTAACCTTCGCTTTGTTATGGGATGTCTGATTCCGTTAAAGGCGCTACAAGTAGTCGTGTCTGGTCCACCTCCGTCACGCACCATGTGTCACACTTTGTGATCTCGAAGGCGAAAGCAAGTCAGCTGTTGATCTGCAGCCTGAAATCTAGTTACCTTCTGCTACAATGACCTGCAACCCCCATCGCCCAGGAAGTACCTGAGCAATGGTCTTAAGGGGGCAGGCCGGTTAGCAGCTAGACATCACAGCTTTGCCTTCAGATTGTGAGCAGTGCCACGGGCACGGTTGCTAGTCTTTATACACCGTGCGTGTTAATGACATCACTGGGTGGAGTTACGAAGCTTCTTCAGCACCTGTCCGATAATTGACCACATTTGTCACAGCTTGTGGGCTCTCCGACTCTCGTGATTTACGGTGGCTGTAATTCGAGGGAGCGCCGCGCTGCGGGAGGGGCGGCGCCGAGGGGAGCGCCGCGCTGCGGGAGGGGCGGCGCCGAGGGAGCGCCGCGCTGCGGGAGGGGCGGCGCCGAGGGAGCGCCGCGCTGCGGGAGGTGGCGTACTCCGAATGAGATGTCAAGCTAAGACCCTGTTTGCCCGTTCGGGTGAGCGTTAACAACCCCCTGATGTTATTGGACGATAAGGGTAGGAGTTCTCCCATTGTCCTGGGCCAACATTTCTCCCTCACCAACATCGCCAAGAAAAGATTAACTTTTCAATTACTTGCCTCGTGGGATCTGGTTGCTTGTAGAGTGGGTGTAGCATTCACCTACATAACAGTCGCTGTAACCTCATAAAACCATTCACTATATGAATGACTGAGAGGGTTCGATGCGATAAGGTGCGTGTATTAGTAATCCTATTCTAAATGCCTCTTTTTTTTTTTAGTTCCTAGCGTTCACCTGTGGGCTGGTGAGAGGAGCTCTGTCCAACCTGGGCATCGACAGCACCGTCACAGCCGAGGTTTCATTGATGCCAGCGTGTAAGTGGGGTTTGATATTATGAGAGGTTACACTGATTGCTGTTTCTAGCCCACAGGATCCCTTACACCAGACTCACTCCAGGACTTTACGCTGAGGGGACACGATCTCAACCAGATCGTGAATGTCTGTCGGTCATTCTCAGGACAGCTGTTCTACTGAGTGACAGGATACGGCTCTGTGTCTGCGACTCTCTTCACGCGGTGATGGGACCCGCGGGTCTGTATCTGCGATTTCTCCCCACACGGTGAGCTCCTTATTTCAGTCGCTGGATGGAGGCTGCACACTCCCCACAGGACCAATAGTTCGACATTAACTGTGCTACGTCACGGTCGATAATCGTTAATGAATGAGCAATGGGGGGATTGTTCGGGCCTCCCTCAAGCAGGGAATCTTCCTGTCCTGGATCTGTGCACTTTACCCTTCCCATCTCCCGTGCTACGAGCCCAGCAGAGGTTGACTTTCGACACTAGGCCTCGGCCGTTTGGGACAAGGCCCAAGAGGCAGAGAGGTAGTGCCTTTACAAAGGGAGTTGGATAATTACTTGAAAAGGAAGAAAAGAGCAAGGAAATGGGCTGAACAGCTAGCTCCAGATGAAGAGCTAGCAGTGACATGGGTGCAATGGGCCGAATGGCCTCTTCCTGTGCAGTAATTTCCGTGATCCAGTGTACAGCCTGCAGGAGCTGTGGGCTATTTATTGCAGGAAACTCCGTGAACACTGGATGGTGCTCTAATCTACGTTTAAACACCTGCGTTGACCCTGGTCCCTTCTCTTCAAAAGAAAAACCTCCTGTTTTTGGCCTCTGGTCAGAGAGAATTATGTTGCTTTGAATGTTCTGTGCCGTGTTCGAGCTCAGGTAACCGGAGCCCGAGCGTCCAGCTCCTCGTTTTCAGTTCTGTTCACAGTTTTGCCCCCCCTCTCGCCCCGCCCCGAAGGTGCTGGCTTTCACTGTTCCAGACTGTCCCCCAGTCCCCCTCCTTAGACCAGCAATGTTAGCAGGTCGTCTGATCCACGGAGAGCCACCTATTCCTTGTCTTCGCACAATACCCTTACACACAAACACACTTTCCATCAGGCCGGTGTGTCCCCGGTGCCCTCTGTAACTCTCTTTTTTCTTTCTATTTCAGGTAAATTTCACATCGTGATGCAGAAACCCTAGGATTCTGGTATTGGTGGTAGGGTTTACACAGCGCAGAGTCTGCAGTGAAGCTAAAATTTAGACACAGAGAGAAAGTTATGCCTTGCTGGTTCCCTGTTTAGTTCCTGCACAGAAGATGAATTAGCCGTTTTAAGATGGGTCTGTGGTGGGGATGATACTGAAAACCAAAGCCAATGTGCCAGTTAAAGAGTTCGGTTACCCCACACTGAGGGCAGTCTCAGAATCGCACGTTAGCGTGTCGACCTCACTAGGCAGCTTTTTTACAGGGCTTCCAGTCTCAGGCCGTCCCTCGGAGCCGGGTTAGCCCAGAGAGCAGCGCGGCATCGGTCCGCATTGGCCATGGAGCTCGGACTGTTTACACTGTCGACCAGGTCAAATCTAAGGTCAAGGGTCACCGGCAACTCGTGAAACCAAGAGCCCGCTTGGTCTGGTTGGTTTCCTGTGTGAAAGCATTGCTCAGTAGCCTGTAACTCTCTTCCTCCCACTACTGTTCTGTTTATACTGATTTTCACTACAAGCTGTTGCTATATTAGTTTGTGCAAGAGGCGCATTTAAGTGATTAAAATGTATCTAGATGACAAAGCAAGACGCAGATTGTTCCGAGTGACTTTGATTTATTGTAGGGGGAATAAAATTTGTAACGAGTAAACGATTTGGAAACTTTAATTTAAAGAATAATTATTTATTTGAGACCTTTCACAAAATGAATTACTTTTGGGATTGCACTGACTGTTATGTTGGCAGCCATTTTGAACAGAGCAAGATCCCACAAACTGCGATGTAATGAACAAGTTAATCTGTTTTTTGGTGATGTTTGAGGGAGGAATGTTGACCAGGACATCGGGAGAGCTCCCTGCTCTTTGTGCAATGCCGTGGAATCTTATACATCCGCCTGAACTATTGGAACAATGTCTCCTTCAAAGAATGGCCCCTCCGACGGCGCGGCGCTCCCTCCGCGCCCCCCCCTCCGACGGCGCGGGCGCTCCCTCCGCGCCCCCCTCCGACGGCGCAGCGCTCCCTCCGCGCCCCCCCTCCGACAGCGCGGCGCTCCCTCCGTACAGCACTGCAGTGGTCGTGTGAGGTTTAGCAACTGAAATTTCGACGGAACGTTTTGCGTATAGAAAGACAGCTAAGGGCATTTACAGGGTGATGGAGAACGAGTAAGTTGAGACCGGAATTGGCCGGGGCATTGGGGGGGGGCGTTCCAGGAGAAGATAAGGGTCTTCAAATCAGTTCAGCAGATCTTGATAAGAATGAGGGGGGTGAAAATATGGGCCTTGGCTTTTGGTGGGCGGACGGGGGTCGGGGATGTTCGACAAGGAGAGTGTGGTGACCCTAAGGAGCGAGCGCTACCAATGGCATTTAATCTAGGCTGATGTTCCCAGTGCAGTACTGAAGGAGTGCTGCACTGTCGGATGGTGCCGTCTTTCGGATAGGGATCAGTCCCCATCAATGCGAAGGTCCATTTCCCAACAATGAGGCCCTTCTCTGGATGAGCTGAAGAATTCCCCTCCCTGTCGACCCCAAAATATCGATGATGTTCTGTAATGATCCTAATTAAATATCATCATTGGTTAATATCAAGTTGGAGAATAAATGATAAAACAAAAATGAAAGGCTGCCAAAAAACAATTAAATTCACGGATGAAAAGGGATTTCTGCCCTTTTATCTTGGCCCTGATGGCTACTAAATGAGCGCAGAGCTTCATTTGCATGTCCTGCATTATTTAGCGTAGCTCCAAGTACTTTCTGTCTTCTTACCCAGTTCTCTTTGATGTGTGGTTTGGCTGCTTGGGCCCACTGTCCAGCAGGATTTCACAATGCCAGTAACCAACTCTTAACGGGCCTTTAACCCTCGAACTCAATTTAGAAACGTCCCCACCGTTCCCAACTCCTCTCCTGGAATGCAAACACGGCACCCAAGCCCAGCCCAGGAAAAATAAATCCCTCTCCAGGGTTGTGCCTGGCCAGTCACCACCTCTGATAACACTGTCCAGGGTTCCAAACACTCCTTCCCAGTGAGACAGCAATTTACGTGTGTTTCCTCCAACCTGGTGTACAGAATTTGCTGCTCACGGTGTGTTACTGGACATCGAGGAGACCACATGCACATTAGGAGGCACAAACTCCTCCAATCTGTCCACAAGTGCAACACTGAACTCTCTCTCACTCCTCACTTCAATTCCCTGCCACTTTGACTGTCTTTGGCCTTCTACACTGTTCCAATGAAGCTCGAGGGAAGAGCCCAGGACACAGGCACTGGGTGATGGGACTCTCTGGTCAAATTGCCTGCCCAGCTCGCAGGCGAAGAATGGCCACTTTAGTGATGGCTTTTGTCGAGCATGAGCAGAGAGCAGGAGGGCCAATTACATGTTTAGAAGTGATTTAATAATTAGATATTTAAAAGCCATCTTTTTAAAAAAAAATGATTCCAACAATCAGTTTGGTGGAGACAGAGAATGTTTGAATTAATCCCATTAGCAATGCTGAAGCTGATCGTTCTCTGAAATTCATACTTCCTTATTCTATAATGTGCCTCACAAGGAAAAGTAAAGCTTATGTTTTTTTTTGTTGTTAGTTGAGGATAGTTTGAATGGATCTGATAAAATCAATATTGTACATTAACAGCTGTCTGAGAATTTGGTAAAGGAACCACAGAGAAGACGTTACTACTATTTACTGATTTGTTCAATAATATTTCACTTAGTTGAGCCTTGAGGCTTTTGATATGTTCTTCGGTTTACAAAGAGCTCAACTCTAACCCTTTACGAACCCCAGCATTGCCGCTTGCTCAAAGTCAGAGCTGTGTTTAGTGTTAAATGCATTTTTGTGTCACATCTCAGCAGCATCTCAAAGCGTGTCACATAAAATGAATTACTTGGAACTGCAGTGACGTTATTTAGGCAAAGACTAAGACTGATTGGGTTTGGTTGGGACGCTTCTCATTGTCAATTAGCCTGCTAACGCTTACTGTGGAGGCTTTGTCTTTTGAGTGAGGTGATGTGGGGAAATGCAGCAGCCAAACAGCCAGGAATGGCCAATGTATGTGTTTTTTTTTTGGTGGTGTTGCTTGTAGAAGGAAAGTTCAGCAAGATCGAGCTCTCCTTCAAAGACTGCCATGGGATATCCAACATGGAGATCTGGGCTTTGTATCAAGGAGGCAGAGGGGAGACTGGTCCCACCTCATTTCAATCTGCATCCAATCCCATCGCCATTTTAAAAACCAGTGGTGGAGATTGAAGACTTTAAGAGCTGAAACTCTGATGAAGGATATTCCACCAACATTAACCTCTGATAAACCCAAAGCGGACTCTCTCAGTGCGGACCACTTATTAAGAGTAGAATCTTAAAAGATTAAATATCCTTTATGTATACGTTCAGTTTCATTCCCAAATTTAGGTTCCTCTCTTCTTCTCTTGGTCTGTTTTTTGATATTTGGGATCCAAGCCCCACAGTCCAGGACGTCACCAAACGTGAATGCAGTAGGAGAGGAGATGAAGTAAATCAGGAGGTAGGGTTTGGGTAACGGCAAGCTTGGGTTTTAATAAACTTTTAGATTGTAGGGGGAGGGGGAGACCGAGGGAGGGGGAGACCGAGGGAGGGAGACGGGGGGGTGGAGGGAGAGGGGGAGGAGGCCGAGGTTGGTTGGGGGTGGACCGAGGGAGGGGAGGAGATTCCTGCGTTGAGTTTCTGGGAAAGAATGAGTGAGAGTTGGAGATGGTGTGGGCGATTCTGTGATCCCATTCCACCAATGGGGAGCTGTGCTTGGAGAGCATGGGTTGGAGACCTGCCTTGGTTCACAATTACACGACACCAGAAATCGCTAACATTAAACCTGCAGTATAATCCACTCATCACCGTCTACAGATTTTCCCTCCTTCTACAATCTTTTTAGTCTTTTAAAACCCAAGCTTTGATGTCTCTTAACCCACTACCACTTGATTTATTTCAACATCTCCTTGATTTAAGAACATAGAAGCAGGAGTAGGCCATTCGGCCCCTCGCGCCTGCTCCACCATTCAATAAGATCATGGCTGATCTTCGACCTTGATTCCACTTTCCCGCCCTATCCCCATATCCTTGATTCCCTTAGAGTCCAAAAATCTATCGATCTCAGTCTTGAATATACTCAACGACTCAGCATCCAGAGCCCTCTGGAGTAGAGAATTCCAAAGATTCACAATCCTCTGAGTGAAGAAATTTCTCCTTATCCTGAGACTATGTCCCCTAGTTCTAGACTCTCCAGCCAGGGGAAACAGCCTCTCAGCATCTTCCCTGTCAAGCCCTCTAAGAATTTTATACTTTCCAATGAGATCGCCTCTCATTCTTCTAAACTCCAGAGAATATAGACCCATTTTACTCAATCTCTTCTCAAAGTACAACCGTCTCATCCCAGGAATCTTTGTTGCACAGCCTCCAAGGCAAGTATATCCTTCCTTAGATAAGGAGACCAAAACTGTCCACAGTACTCCAGGTATGGTTTCACCAGAGCTGTATATGATTGCAGCAAGACTTCCTTTCTCTTGTACTTTGGTAGCCAAACTTAGTGAGAGGATAGAAGATTGGGAAGTCTTCAAAAGACAGCAAAAAATAACTAAAGGATTGATTAAGAAAGGGAAGATAGATTATGAAAATAAATTAGCAAAAAATATAAAAACAGATAGCAAGAGATTCTATAGTTATATAAAAAGAAAAAGGGTGGCTAAGGCAAACGTAGGTCCCTTAGAGGATGAGACCGGGAAATTAATGGTGGGAAACATGGAGATGGCAAAAATGCTGAACAAATATTTTGTTTCAGTCTTTACGGTAGAGGACACTAAGAATATCCCAACACTGGACAAACAGGGGGCTCTGGGGGGGAGGAGCTAAATACGATTAAAATCACTAAGGAATTGGTACTTCGTAAATTAATGGGACTCAAGGCAGATAAATCCCCTGGACCTGATGGCTTACATCCTAGGGTCTTGAGGGAAGTGGCAGTAGGGATTGTGGATGCTTTGGTAATAATTTTCCAAAATTCTCTGGACTCGGCAAAGGTCCCGGCAGATTGGAAAACTGCTAATGTAACACCCTTATTTAAAAAGGGTAGTAGGCAGAAGGCTGGAAATTATAGACCAGTTAGCCTAACATCTGTGGTGGGTAAAATTTTGGAGTCTATTATTAAGGAGACAGTAGCGGAACATTTGGATAAACATAATTTAATAGGACAAAGTCAGCATGGCTTTACGAAGGGGAAGTCATGTCTGACAAATTTGCTTGAGTTCTTTGAGGACATAACGTACAGGGTGGATAAAGGGGAACCAGTGGACGTAGTGTATTTAGACTTCCAGAAGGCATTTGACAAGGTGCCACATAAAGGAATATTGCTTAAGATAAAGAATCACTGGATTGGGGGTAATATTCTGGCATGGGTGGAGGATTGGTTATCTAACAGGAAGCAGAGAGTTGGGATAAATGGTTCATTCTCGGACTGGCAACCAGTAGCCAGTGGTGTTCCGCAGGGGTCGGTGCTGGGTCCCCAACTCTTTACAATCTATATTAACGATTTGGAGGAGGGGACCGAGTGTAACATATCAAAGTTTGCAGATGATACAAAGATGGGAGGGAAAGTAGAGAGTGAGGAGGACATAAAAAACCTACAAGGGGATATAGACAGGCTGGGTGAGTGGGCGGAGATTTGGCAGATGCAATACAATATTGGAAAATGTGAGGTTATGCACTTTGGCAGGAAAAATCAGAGAGCAAGTTATTATCTTGATGGCAAGAAACTGGAAAGTACTGCAGTACAAAGGGATCTGGGGGTCCAAGTGCAAGAAAATCAAAAAGTTAGCATGCAGGTGCAGCAGGTGATCAAGAAGGCCAATGGAATGTTGGTGTTTATTGCTAGGGGGATAGAATATAAAAACAGGGAGGTATTGCTGCAGTTATATAAGGTATTGGTGAGACCGCACCTGGAATACTGCATACAGTTTTGGTGTCCATACTTAAGAAAAGACATACTTGCTCTCGAGGCAGTACAAAGAAGGTTCACTCGGTTAATCCCGGGGATGAGGGGGCGGACATATGAGGAGAGGTTGAGGAGATTGGGACTCATTGGAGTTCAGAAGAATGAGAGGCGATCTTATTGAAACATATAAGATTGTGAAGGGGCTTGATCGGGTGGATGCGGTGAGGATGTTCCCAAGGATGGGTGAAACTCGGGGGCATAATTTTAGAATAAGGGGCTGCTCGTTCAAAACTGAGATGAGGGGAAACTTCTTCACTCAGAGGGTAGTAGGTCTGTGGAATTTGCTGCCCCAGGAAGCTGTGGAAGCTACATCATTAAATAAATTTAAAACAGAAATAGACAGTTTCCTAGAAGTAAAGGGAATTAGGGGTTACGGGGAGCTGGCAGGAAATTGGACATGAATTTAGATTTGAGGTTAGGATCAGATCAGCCATGATCTTATTGAACAGCGGAGCAGGCTCGAAGGGCTGATTGGCCTACTCCTGCTCCTATTTCTTATGTTCTTATGTACTCCAGTCCCCTTGTGATGAAGGCTAACATACCATTTACCTTCCTAACCACTTGCAGTACCTGCATGTTAACTTTCTGTGATTTGTGTACAAGGACACTCAAATCCCTCTGGACACCAACATTTCTTCGTCTCTCACCTTTTAAAAAAATATTCTGCCTTTCTATTCTTCCTACCCAGCGAGACTTGGGCCTTGCGGGTGTGAGCCTTGGTCCTTCCCCACGGTTTCTCAATAGGTGGGAAAAAAAAACAGCCTTTTAGTTCCATCTGTTAGCATAATTCCACCTTGTAACTTGACTTTAACTCTCAGCACATTTCCCCATTTCCCCCACAGCCTGCGCTGAAACCTAACAAGTCTGTTTAAGTTTCTTTTATCAAAGGACAGGCTGCCTCTCCGTTAGCGATAGCCGTTAATAACACTACAAGTTATGTCTTTGCCTCCCAGCCATTGACTGGAGAAATGGAAAATGTTTTGGTAATATGTTATTCAAGTTTAAGTGACAGAAATGGATCTCTTTGAGCTCAATCTGTCTCATATCATAATGCTATTAAAGAAATACAATATACTGCAAGAACAGTGAGATACAATGACATATAGAATATTCCATATAATATTTTTCAATGGACAATAAACCTTTGAGTGATGTGCTTTTCCTGCTGTTTTGGACGATGCATAATAGACAATCAGCTGAACTGATTTGAATTGGAAATGACTGAGGAAGGCAAACTTTGCAAGTTGAGCTGAAAAATTCTCGAATTAATGTAGAATTGAAAAGCCACACAATCACATTCCCCTTTATTCAGAGAGTGGCTGATTTGTTGGCTGAGGTACAAATACAGGAGTTGTATTTATATTACATATTATTTCATTATCACATTCTCAGGATGTCCCAGAGCACGTTACCAGCACTGGAGCTACTGTTGCAATTCAGCAGCCAATGTGCACAAACAGAATTGAGTTGAATAGCCAGTTAATCTGTTTTTGGTGGAGTTGGTTAAGGGATAAATGCTGGCCCAGGACACCGGGAGAACTCCCTGCTCTTCTTCAAATAGTCCCATGGGATCTTTTACATCCACCTGAACAGGCAGACATTGGTTTAACATCTCATCTAAAAGACGGTACCTCCGACAGTGCAGCACTCCCTCACTACTGCGCTGGAGCGTTAGCCTAGATTATAGGCAGTGGGGATGGAATCAACGAGTTTGGGCTGGGATTGATGAAGGATCCGCCACTGATGGGACAGGTGGGGTGGGGTGGGGAGGCCTAAGAGTGTAGCCCAGCCTCAGGAGAGCAGTGGATGTGAGCTGGGATGGAGGGCTGGAGGAGGTCAAACAACCTGCAAACACTATATAGACTCACACATGGCGAGGATCGCAGGGGAGAGCTGGACCCATTCTCAGCAACAGCGTTTCCTGTAATTCAACACTAGAACTATCAGTGTCAGTTTGGTGTTTGTTGGTAGCTCTCTCTGAGTAAGACTATTGTGGGTCGGTTCCCACGGCATTATTCGAGGAAGAGCCTGCCGTCCTGGCTCTCATTTATTGCTCAACCAACATTTATTTCCTTGCCGTTTGTGGGAGCTTGCTGTGCCCAAATTGGCGGACGCAATTTGCCTTAAGAACGGTGACTACACCTCAAAAGTAATTAATTGGCTAAGAATCCCTTCGGGATATCCTGAGGATGTGAAAGATATTTGGGGTACAATATTTGATTAATTTGGGACATGACGTGTGGTGGGTGTAACATGTTCGGGAGGAACAGATGACTTTGGACTATGGTTCCCAAAGATCTCCATCAGTAGGGTTTCCTCGTATCATGTCTGGGTCTGTTGTAGACTAATTGATAGAGATCAATCGCTATGATTAGGCAACAACTCCATCATGTGTCATGAGACTACCAGGATGGTGGAAGGTGAACTAGATGGACCTTGGTCTTTCATCGTCCAGCAATCCCTGTGTTCTGAGGTCCCTATATAAATGCAGGTTCGCTCTTTCTATCTGAATCACACGTACGTACAAGTTCGCAAATCATTCTCTGCATTCAAAAGGATCCTGCCTTTAATTTTGATGTTTTAACCTCCCTAATCAGTGTACCAGCCGTCAGAGAATAAGTCGGGTCTTTCTGATGAATTCATATTGATTATAATTTAGAATCTACGACTTCCAATTAAGTCTTATTGATTTTTTCTCAGGCTTGATTCCTCCGCTAACAGAGTTATCAAATTGCAAGTTTTAAAAATTATTTTAATTAACAACATAAACGTTAACCCTTAGTGATCGCAATACTTTTGGTAATTTCTAGGTCTCCCCTGATCTAACTCTCTGCCCATGTTCTCATTCCCTCAATCTCTCCTCTCTCCCGATTCCCTTCACTCCTTGCAGCTCCCAGTCTCGCAGAATGTCAGTTCGGAGATACTGAGAGGGAGAGGTACGTCCTGGGGGAGAAGAGAGAAGATCAGGGAATCACATAGAAGTCACAGCACCTAAACAGGCCCATCCAGTCGCATTGGTGTTTATCCTCCACATGAGCAGTATCCTGGACCCGTGTACCCGCGCTGTCCCCTGGACCCGTGTACCCGCACTGTCCCCTGGACCCGTGTACCCGCACTGTCCCCTGAACCCGTGTACCCGCACTGTCCCCTGAACCCGTGTACCCGCACTGTCCCCTGGACCCGTGTACCCGCGCTGTCCCCTGGACCCGTGTACCCGCGCTGTCCCCTGGACCCGTGTACCCGCGCTGTCCCCTGGTCCCGTGTACCCGCACTGTCCCCGCACTGTCTCCTGGACCCACGTATCCGCACTGTCCCGTGTACCCGCACTGTCCCGTGTACCCGCACTGTCCCCTGGACCCGCGCTGTCCCCTGGACCCGTGTACCCGCGCTGTCCCCTGGTCCCGTGTACCCGCACTGTCCCCGCACTGTCCCCTGAACCCATGTACCCGCACTGTCCCCTGAACCCGTGTACCCGCACTGTCCCCTGGACCCGTGTGCCCGCACTGTCCCCTGGTCCCGTGTACCCGCACTGTCTCCTGGACCCGTGTACCCGCACTGTCTCCTGGACCCACGTATCCGCACTGTCCCGTGTACCCGCACTGTCCCGTGTACCCGCACTGTCCCCTGGACCCGCGCTGTCCCCTGGACCCGTGTACCCGCGCTGTCCCCTGGACCCGTGTACCCGCGCTGTCCCCTGGACCCGTGTACCCGCACTGTCCCCTGGTCCCGTGTACCCGCACTGTCCCATGTACCCACACTGTCCCCAGATCCCTTTATCCCCCTTTCCATCAACATCCTATCCAACCTGTTCTTAAACGTTGACATAGTCTCTGCTTCAATCACTAACTCCGATGGTGCGTTCCACAGTCTCACAACTCTTGGCGTAAAATAAAGTTTCTCCTTTCAAAGTGTCCCTGGACGTGGGAGGGAGGAAATCAGCCAGGGTTCCTGCTCAGGGTCCAGGTGAAAAAATGCAGGCGTGTGAACATTGGGTGGGATTAGGATCGCGCTCAGTTGTAATGCCACCCATGGTGTGATGGGGTCACTGTCCCAGCTCACCGCTCGACCGAGGCGAGCAGCAATTCAAGCACCTTCGACGGGAAAGGTCGACAAAAATCAAAGCAAAGGTATTTCCGAAGCCGCAGTAATTCTGTGTGTCACAGTGTGTGAGCTGGAATCTTTTTACAGAAATAGCTCAGGGGGCACAGAATTCCTTGAAGCTGGAACTGGTGAAAACAGAGAGCTTCAGACTGCAGCGAGGACCATGGCCCCAGGTATTAGTGAGTCTTCTGTAATCCTCTGCTGGTTTGGTGAATCTCAGCCCACAAAGACGATTTTTTTTTTAATGACAGACAAGGCGAGCGGACCAGGTGCTACAATTTACAAATCAAATCTGACATCACCTCGGGCAGGGCCTGAGTGATTCAGGCATCTCCTACAATTCCTGACAGGCACCCTGTCCTTAATTCCAGCTAAGCTGGGCCTGCAAGCAGCAGGAGCAATTTTTAAAATATATTATTTTCTGTCATCTTTGAAAACCAAATGACATTATTCATGTATGAAGTGAGACAAAAGCAATTTGCACTTGTTCAGTACCTTAAATCTGGAGACTTGCCTCATGGTGAAATGATAGGGGCTCAGGCACTAGGCAGGTGATAGGGGTGGAGATGGGAGGAGGAAATGGGAGGGAGATGGGAGGAGGATATTGGGGGGAGATGGGGAGGAGATAGGGGTGGAGGAGGAGCTGGGGGGAGATGGGAGGAGGAGATGGGGGTGGAGATGGGAGGAGGAGATGGAGGGAGATGGTGGGAGGAGATGGGGAGGAGATAGGGTTGGAGGAGAGGGGGGGAGATGGAGAGGAAATGGGGAGGAGATAGGGGTGGAGGGGGAGATGGGGAGGAGGAGATGGGGGTGGAGATGGGAGGAGGAGATGGTGGGGAGATGGTAGGAGGAGATGGGGAGGAGATAGGGATGGAGGAGGAGATGGGGGGAGATGGGAGGAGGAGGTGGAGAGGAGATGGGGAGGAGATAGGGATGGAGGAGGAGATGGGAGGAGAAGATAGGGGTGGAGATGGGGGGAGGAGATGGAGAGGAGATGGGGAGGAGATAGGGGTGAAGGAGGAGATGGGGAGGAGATAGGGGTGGAGGAGGAGATGGGGGGAGATGGGAGGACGAGATGGGGGTGGAGATGGGAGGAGGAGATGGAGCGGAGATCGGGGGGAGATGGGAGGAGGAGATGGGGGTGGAGATGGGAAGAGGATATGGGGGGAGATGGAAGGAGATGGGGAGGTGATAGGAGTGGAGGAGGAGATGGGGGGGAGATGGGAGGAGGAGATGGGGTGGAGATGGAGGGAGATGGAAGGAGATGGTAGGAGGAGATGGGGGTGGAGATGGGAGGAGAAGATGGGGGAGATGGGAGGAGGAGATAGGAGGAGGAGATGGGGAGGACTTGAGGAGGAGATGGGAGGGAGATGGGGTGGAGGATGGGAAGAAGAGATGGGGGTGGAGATGAGAGGAGATGGGGGAGGAGATGAGGAGGAGATGGAGTGGAGGCCCAAAGCACTGTTAAAGGAATGGGGTTTGAGGAGACTTTTGAAGGTGGGATGCGATGCAGCAAGGTGAAAGGACGTAGGGAAAGAATCCCAATGAGTGTGATGGCTGAAGACCGTGTCATCGATGGTGGGAACACACAGTGGTCCACAGTAAGTGGAGCAGAGGATGGTGTAACACCACAGGCCATCTGTAGTTAGGTCCTGAAATTCTGCCGGGATTCTCTGGGTCTCTTGTCATAATTCCAGCCCGAGACCGGCAGAATCCCCCAAAACCCACCAGATTGTCAGTAGACTATTTGACCTCGGGGAGCAGCAACAGCCAAGTCTAATCCTGCCCCAGGCACAAACAATTCCTAATTGGTGTCACTGGGTAGTGATCAGGAGCAGAACCTTCCAGAGTCCTTCAGGAGCAGAAACTGCTAACATCACTCTCTGGAGTCTGCTACGCTATTGATCAAGAAACATTGAAAGATTGGGTTGACTCGGCCTGTACTCACTCGAGTTTAGAAGAATGAGAGGGGATCACATTGAAACGTATAAAATTCTGACAGGGCTAGACAGACTGGATGCAGGGAGGATGTTTCCCCTGGCTGGGGGAGTCCAGAAAGAGGGGTCACAGTCTCAGGATATGGGGTGGGGACATTTAGGACTGAGATGAGGAGAAATTTCTTCACTCAGAGGGTGGTGAACCTGTGGAATTCTCTACCACAGAAGGCTGTGGCGGCCAAGTCACTGAATATATTTAAGAAGGAGCTGGATAGATTTCTAGACACAAAAGGCATCAAGGGGTGTGGGGAGAGAGCGGGAATATGGTATTGAGATAGAGGATCAGCCATGATCATATTGAATGGTGGAGCGGGCTCGAAGGGCCGAATGGCCTACTCCTGCTTCTATGTTTCTATTGAAAGAGTTTTTTCAATTTCCAGCTGCCTGGTAATTTGAGACATGACATGTGGTGAATGTAACAGGCTTGGGAGGAACAGGTGACCTTGGACCTATGGTTCCCAAAGTTCCCCACAAATAAGCTTTCCTCGTATCATCTCGTATCATCTCTGGGTCTGTTGTTGACTAATTGATAGAGATTGATTGCTATGATTAGTCACCAATTCCATTACCATTGTATCAGGCGACTACCAGGGTGGTAGAAGGTGAACCAGAGGGACCTTGATCTTTTCTCGCCCAGCAATCCCTGTGTTCCTATAGGGCCTGGGCCTTTTAATGTGCATTGATCCAGGGTTATACATGGAAAATGGCCCCTCGGGCAGGCGTCAGCACATGTGGAACTGTACAAGTCACCGCCTTCAGGAGATGAGGAGAGAAAAGCTCAAAGCACAGTCCCCTGCTCTACAATCCCCGCCGTCAATCGTCACCTCTGGTTTAGAAAGTTGTGGGTTCAAGAGACTTGAGCACATAATCCTGGCCGACATTCCAGTGTAGTACTGAGGGAGCGCTGCCCTGTCGGAGGGTCAGTGCTGAGGGAGTGCTGCCCTGTCGGAGGGTCAGTACTGAGGGAGTGCTGTACTGTCGGAGGGGCAGTACTGGAGGAGTGCTGCACTGTCGGAGGGGCAGTACTGAGGGAGTGCTGCACTGTCGGAGGGTCAGTACTGAGGGAGAGCTGCACTGTCGGAGAGTCAGTACTGAGGGAATGCTGCACTGTCGGAGGGGCAGTACTGAGGGAGTGCTGCACTGTCGGAGGGGCAGTACTGAGGGAGTGCTGCACTGTCGGAGGGTCAGTACTGAGGGAGAGCTGCACTGTCGGAGGGACAGTACTGAGGGAGCGCTGCACTGTCGGAGGGACAGTACTGTGGGAGAGCTGCATTGTCGGAGGGGCAGTACTGAGGGAGCGCTGCACTGTCGGAGGGTCAGCACTGAGGGAGTGCTGCACTGTCGGAGGGTCAGTACTGAGGGAGTGCTGCACTGTCGGAGGGGCAGTACTGAGGGAGAGCTGCATTGTCGGAGGGGCAGTACTGAGGGAGCGCTGCACTGTCGGAGGGGCAGTACTGAGGGAGTGCTGCAATGTCGGAGGGGCAGTACTGAGGGAATGCTGCACTGTCGGAGGGTCAGTAACGAGGGAGAGCTACACTGTTGGAGGGTCAGTACTGAGGGAGTGCTGCACTGTCGGAGGGTCAGTACTGAGGGAGTGCTGCACTGTCGGAGGGTCAGTACTGAGGGAGCGCTGCATTGGTGGAGGGTCAGTACTGAGGGAGCGCTGCACCGTCCGAGGGTCAGTACTGAGGGAGTGCTGCACTGTCGGAGGGTCAGTACTGAGGGAGCGCTGCACTGTCGGAGGGTCAGTACTGAGGGAGCGCTGCATTGGTGGAGGGTCAGTACTGAGGGAGTGCTGCACTGTCGGAGGGTCAGTCCTGAGGGAGTGCTGCACTGTCGGAGGGTCAGTACTGAGGGAGCGCTGCATTGGTGGAGGGTCAGTACTGAGGGAGTGCTGCACTGTCGGAGTGGCCACCTGTCAATGAAACATTAAATTGTCTTTCTGTTGAGGTGAATGTTCAGTGATTAAGGCCATTATTTGATGGAGAGCAGGGAGTTCACCCAGTGTGCGGACCAATATTTGCCCCTCAACCAATAAATAAAAAATGTTTAAGAATCAGAATAAATATTAAATAAAAAAGACCCACCAAAAATCAATTAACTGCTCGTTCCTCTCATTGTTGCTTATGGGATCTTACTGTGTGCAAAATGGCTGCTGTGTTTGCAGAACAATAGTCGCTGCACTTCACAGTAATTCATCGTATTATGAAGCATTTTGAGGTACTGCTGAGAGATGTGATTAGTTGCTATATTCAGCCCCGTGCTACTTACCTTGATGGTGTGAGTCTCCCTCTCTCTGAGGTGGAGACTGATCTGTTTCTCAGACAATCAGGAACCATATTGATTAATAGACAAAGCTAAATCCGAATTAATTCAATTTTGAAATCACAGCCCAATTCAATTTGAACTTTTAGATTCTGTAATATTACGGCAGTGTGTTAAAAGCAGCAGAAATTACATTTTACTGTTCTGTGCCTCTCTGATATGGTGGAGACAAAGTAATTTGATCAAATAGGAATCCAGGGAATCTAAAAGGTGTGATTACATGGAAATGTAATTAAAAATCTGTCCTGGTGCGATCTTACTGTGGAGACGCAGTGATTGAGGTTAGTGCTGTTTATGTGTCAGGTCAGTCACTGTTCCTAAAGAATAGTAAAATTCTCTTCTCCTCTCCCAAAGACACTGACTCTCACTGGGGTACGGGTTCCACAGACACTGACTCTCACTGGGGTACGGGTTCCACAGACACTGACTCTCACTGGGGTATGGGACCCACAGACACTGACCCTCACTGGGGTACGGGTTCCACCGACACTGACTCTCACTGGGGTACGAGTTCCACACACACTGACTCTCACTGGGGTACGGGTTCCACAGACACCGACTCTCACTGGGGTACGGGTTCCACAGACACTGACTCTCACTGGGGTGTGGGTTCCACAGACACTGACTCTCATTGGGGTACGAGTTCCACAGACACTGACTCTCACTGGGGTACGGGTGAGGTAGCATAGTGGTTATGTTACTGGGCTAGTAATCCAGAGGCCTGGACTAAAATCCAGAGTCATGAGTTCAAATCCCGCTACGGCAGCTGGTGAATTTAAATTCAATTAATTAATTAAATTCAATTAATTAAATAAAAAAATCTGGAATTAAAATACTAGTATCAGTAATGATGACCATGAAACTACCGGATTGTCGTAAAAACCCATCTGGTTCACTAATGTCCTTTAGGGAAGGAAGCCTGCCGCCCTTACCCGGTCTGGCCGAAATGTGACTCCAGACCCACAGCAATGTGGTTGATTCTTAATTGCCCTCTGAAATGGCCGAGCAAGACACTCAGTTGTAAAATCTCGCTATGAAAAGTCATAATAAGAATAAAACCGGACGGACCACCCGGCATTGGACCACTAGGCACCGGACACGACAACGGCAAAACAGCAAGCCCAGTCGACCCTGCAAGGTCCTCCTTACTAACATCTGGGGACTTGTGCCAAAATTGGGAGAGCTGTCCCACAGACTAGTCAAGCAACAGCCTGACATAGCCATACTCACAGAATCATACCTTTCAGCCAATGTCCCAGACTCTTCCATCACCATCCCTGGGTATGTCCTGTCCCACCGGCAGGACAGACCCACCAGAGGTGGCGGTACAGTGATATACAGTCAGGAGGGAGTGGCCCTGGGAGTCCTCAACATTGACTCTGGACCCCATGAAATCTCATGGCATCAGGTCAAACATGGGCAAGGAAACCTCCTGCTGATTACCACCTACCGTCCTCCCTCAGCTGATGAATCAGTCCTCCTCCATGTTGAACACCACTTGGAGGAAGCACTGAGGGTAGCAAGGGCACAAAATGTACTCTGGGTGGGGGACTTCAATGTCCATCACCAAGAGTGGCTCGGTAGCACCACTACTGACCGAGCTGGCCGAGTCCTGAAGGACATAGCTGCTAGACTGGGCCTGCGGCAGGTGGTGAGCGAACCAACACGAGGGAAAAACTTACTTGACCTCGTCCTCACCAATCTACCTGTCGCAAATGCATCTGTCCATGACAGTATTGGTAGGAGTGACCACCGCACAGTCCTCGTGGAGATGAAATCCCGTCTTCGCATTGAGGACACCATCCAACGTGTTGTGTGGCACTACCACCGTGCTAAATGGGATAGATTCAGAACAGATCTAGCAGCTCAAAACTGGGCATCCATGAGGCGGTGTGGGCCATCAGCAGCAGCAGAATTGTATTCCAGCACAATCTGTAACCTCATGGCCCGGCATATTCCTCACTCTACCATTACCAACAAGCCAGGGGATCAACCCTGGTTCAATGAGGAGTGTAGAAGAGCATGCCAGGAGCAGCACCAGGCGTACCTAAAAATGAGGTACCAACCTGGTGAAGCTACAACTCAGGACTACATGCATGCTAAACAGTGGAAGCAACATGCTATAGACAGAGCTAAGCGATTCCACAACCAACGGATCAGATCAAAGCTCTGCAGTCCTGCCACATCCAGTCGTGAATGGTGGTGGACAATTAAACAACTAACGGGAGGAGGAGGCTCTGCAAACATCCCCATTCTCAATGATGGCGGAGTCCAGCACGTGAGTGCAAAAGACAAGGCTGAAGCGTTTGCAACCATCTTCAGCCAGAAGTGCCGAGTGGATAATCCATCTCAGCCTCCTCCCGATATCCCCACCATCACGGAAGCCAGTCTTCGGCCAATTCGATTCACTCCACGTGATATCAGGAAACGGCTGAGTGCACTGGATACAGCAAAGGCTATGGGCCCTGACAACATCCCAGCTGTAGTGCTGAAGACTTGTGCTCCAGAACTAGCTGCGCCTCTAGCCAAGCTGTTCCAGTACAGCTACAACACTGGCATCCACCCGACAATGTGGAAAATTGCCCAGGTATGTCCTGTCCACAAAAAGCAGGACAAATCCAATCCGGCCAATTACCGCCCCATCAGTCCACTCTCAATCATCAGCAAAGTGATAGAAGGTGTCGTCGACAGTGCTATCAAGCGGCACTTACTCACCAATAACCTGCTCACCGATGCTCAGTTTGGGTTCCGCCAGGACCACTCGGCTCCAGACCTCATTACAGCCTTGGTCCAAACATGGACAAAAGAGCTGAATTCCAGAGGTGAGGTGAGAGTGACGGCCCTTGACATCAAGGCAGCATTTGACCAAGTGTGGCACCAAGGAGCCCTAGTAAAATTGAAGTCAATGGGAATCAGGGGGAAAACTCTTCAGTGGCTGGAGTCATATCTAGCACAAAGGAAGATGGTAGTGGTTGTTGGAGGCCAAGCATCTCAGCCCCAGGGCATTGCTGCAGGAGTTCCTCAGGGCAGTGTCCTAGGCCCAACCATATTCAGCTGCTTCATCAATGACCTTCCCTATGACTGCACAGTGTTCAGTTCCATTCGCAACCCCTCAGATAATGAAGCAGTCCGAGCCCGCATGCAGCAAGACCTGGACAACATCCAGGCTTGGGCTCATAAGTGGCAAGTAACATTCGCGCCAGATAAGTGCCAGGCAATGACCATCTCCAACAAGAGAGAGTCTAACCACCTCCCCTTGACATTCAACGGCATTACCATCGCCGAATCCCCCACCATCAACATCCTGGGGGTCACCATTGACCAGAAACTTAACTGGACCAGCCATATAAATACTGTGGCTACAAGAGCAGGTCAGAGGCTGGGTATTCTGCGGCGAGTGACTCACCTCCTGACTCCCCAAAGCCTTTCCACCATCTACAAGGCACAAGTCAGGAGTGTGATGGAATACTCTCCACTTGCCTGGATGAGTGCAGCTCCAACAACACTCAAGAAGCTCGACACCATCCAAGATAAAGCAGCCCGCTTGATTGGCACCCCATCCACCACCCTAAACATTCACTCCCTTCACCACCGGCGCACTGTGGCTGCAGTGTGCACCATCCACAGGATGCACTGCAGCAACTCGCCAAGGCTTCTTCGACAGCACCTCCCAAACCCGCGACCTCTACCACCTAGAAGGACAAGAGCAGCAGGCGCATGGGAACAACACCACCTGCACGTTCCCCTCCAAGTCACACACCATCCCGACTTGGAAATATATCGCCGTTCCTTCATTGTCGCTGGGTTAAAATCCTGGAACTCCCTTCCTAACAGCACTGTGGGAGAACCGTCACCACACGGACTGCAGCGGTTCAAGAAGGCGGCTCACCACCACCTTCTCGAGGGCAATTAGGGATGGGCAATAAATGCCGGCCTTGCCAGCGACGCCCACATCCCGTGAACGAATATATTAAAAAAAAGACTCTCACTGGGGTATGGGTTCCACAGACACTGACTCTCACTGGGGTACGGGTTCCACTGACACTGACTCTCACTGGGGTGCGGGTTCCACAGACACTGACTCTCACTGGGGTACGGGTTCCACAGACACTGACTCTCACTGGGGTACGGGTTCCACAGACACTGACTCTCACTGGGGTACGGGTCCCACAGACACTGACTCTCACTGGGGTACGGGTCCCACAGACACTGACTCTCACTGGGGTACGGGACCCACAGACACTGACTCCCACTAGGGTATGGGACCCACAGAGACTGATTCACACTGGGGTACAGGTCCCACACTCACTGACTCACACTGGGGTACGGGTTTCACAGACACTGACTCTCACTGGGGTACGGGTTCCACAGACACTGACTCTCACTGGGGTACGGGTCCAACAGACACTGACTCTCACTGGGATACGGGTTCCACAGACACTGACTCTCACTGGGGTACGGGTTCCACAGACACTGACTCTCACTGGGGTACGGGTTCCACAGACACTGACTCTCACTGGGGTACGGGTCCCACAGACACCGACTCTCATCCAAATCGCTATGCCTGTTCAGTGAGTGTCGGCAGACTATTCAACCGTGATGGGTATTGCGGCAGAGCCAAATTTTCTCCTTGCTTGACTTCCACATGTGTGCATTTTGCAGCAGGTGACCGGACAGTCACTCGGTGTTGGAGCCCTGCTACAGTTCTTGCTACAGGACAACATTACCTGCGGCCTTGAAGCCACCGCCCGTTGTCTGGTGTAACACGGCCGAGGGTGGTGGGATTTGGCGTACTTTTGACCTGGTTTTTTGCCGACAATCTCTACATTCGCACAATAGCCCAGATCGGCAACTGAGGAGAGCACGTATTCAGAATGACCCCTTACACTTCACCAGCGCGATGTAAAAGAGAATTCCAACGATGGGTTCGGGAGTAAAGACAAAGGGAGCCATCAGAACCAACAAGGGCTTGCTTCAATCCGGAGCCTGCGCTGAATGGGACAGCAGTCAAGGCACTGAAGCTACAGGTCTTGGAGAGGGTGCGGAGGAGATTTACCAGTATGGTACCCAGGATGAGGGACTTCAGTTGTGCGGAGAGACCGGAGAAGCTGGGATTGTTCTCCTTGGAGCAGAGAAGGTTAAGGTGGAGATTTAATAGCGGTGTAAAAAATTATAAAGATAGGGAGAAACTGTTGGCAGAAGGGTCGGTAACCAGAGGACACGGATTTAAAGTAATTGGTAAACAAAGCAAGGGGGGAGATGAGGAGAAATTTTTTTACGCAGCGAGCTATGATCTGGAACACGCTGCCTGAAAGGGTGGTGGACGCAGATTCAATAGTAACTTTCAAAAGGGAATATACGTAAAAAGGAGAAATTTGCAGGGCTATGGGGAAGGAGGAGGAGAGTGGGACAAATTGGATAGTTCTTTCAAAGACTGGCATGATGGGCCGAATGGTCGCCTTCTGTGTTGGATCATATCTATGATCCTATGATTCAAGGTGAAAAATTCAAACAGGGTTCCTGCTCCTGATCGCTATCCAATGACTCCTGGTGGAGAGAGTGTGTGTTTGGGTGTCTGGTGTGTAGAGAGTGTGTGTTTGGGTGTCTGGTGTGTAGAGAGTGTGTGTTTGGGTGTCTGGTGTGCAGAGAGTGTGTGTTTGGGTGTCTGGTGTGTAGAGAGTGTGTGTTTGGGTGTCTGGTGTGTAGAGAGTGTGTGTTTGGGTGTCTGGTGTGCAGAGAGTGTGTGTTTGGGTGTCTGGTGTGTAGAGAGTGTGTGTTTGGGTGTCTGGTGTGCAGAGAGTGTGTGTTTGGGTGTCTGGTGTGCAGAGAGTGTGTGTTTGGGTGTCTGGTGTGTAGAGAGTGTGTGTTTGGGTGTCTGGTGTGTAGAGAGTGTGTGTTTGGGTGTCTGGTGTGTAGAGAGTGTGTGTTTGGGTGTCTGGTGTGTAGAGAGTGTGTGTTTGGGTGTCTGGTGTGTAGAGAGTGTGTGTTTGGGTGTCTGGTGTGTAGAGAGTGTGTGTTTGGGTGTCTGGTGTGCAGAGAGTGTGTGTTTGGGTGTCTGGTGTGCAGAGAGTGTGTGTTTGGGTGTCTGGTGTGTAGAGAGTGTGTGTTTGGGTGTCTGGTGTGCAGAGAGTGTGTGTTTGGGTGTCTGGTGGAGAGAGTGTGTGTTTGGGTGTCTGGTGTGTAGAGAGTGTGTGTTTGGGTGTCTGGTGTGCAGAGAGTGTGTGTTTGGGTGTCTGGTGTGCAGAGAGTGTGTGTTTGGGTGTCTGGTGTGCAGAGAGTGTGTGTTTGGGTGTCTGGTGTGTAGAGAGTGTGTGTTTGGGTGTCTGGTGTGCAGAGAGTGTGTGTTTGGGTGTCTGGTGTGCAGAGAGTGTGTGTTTGGGTGTCTGGTGTGTAGAGAGTGTGTGTTTGGGTGTCTGGTGTGTAGAGAGTGTGTGTTTGGGTGTCTGGTGTGTAGAGAGTGTGTGTTTGGGTGTCTGGTGTGCAGAGAGTGTGTGTTTGGGTGTCTGGTGTGTAGAGTGTGTGTTTGGGTGTCTGGTGTGCAGAGAGTGTGTGTTTGGGTGTCTGGTGTGTAGAGTGTGTGTTTGGGTGTCTGGTGGAGAGAGTGTGTGTTTGGGTGTCTGGTGGAGAGAGTGTGTGTTTGGGTGTCTGGTGTGTAGAGAGTGTGTGTTTGGGTGTCTGGTGTGTAGAGAGTGTGTGTTTGGGTGTCTGGTGTGCAGAGAGTGTGTGTTTGGGTGTCTGGTGTGTAGAGAGTGTGTGTTTGGGTGTCTGGTGTGTAGAGTGTGTGTTTGGGTGTCTGGTGTGCAGAGAGTGTGTGTTTGGGTGTCTGGTGTGCAGAGAGTGTGTGTTTGGGTGTCTGGTGTGTAGAGTGTGTGTTTGGGTGTCTGGTGTGTAGAGTGTGTGTTTGGGTGTCTGGTGTGGAGAGAGTGTGTGTTTGGGTGTCTGGTGTGTAGAGAGTGTGTGTTTGGGTGTCTGGTGTGTAGAGAGTGTGTGTTTGGGTGTCTGGTGTGTAGAGAGTGTGTGTTTGGGTGTCTGGTGTGGACAGGGCTGAGCTCAACTTAAGGCACTAATACTTGAATAACCTGCTCAAATTAATTGCCCACACACAGGGACTTGTGTGAGGTATCGTTGGCCCACTGGTGGCAACATGAATCAGCATCTTCCAGAGAGTGGAAGAGCAACTTAAAACCTCCTCCCATTCTCAGCCAGTACCGTTGTGTGGCTCGAGTGTATATTTTACACCTGGGTAACAGGTCAACTTTAACATTATGCAGAATGATAGTTCGAATTCTCCTGAGGTAGTAAGAAGGATTTATAGATCTTCTGGTCTTTTTAACACGCAGTGCAGCATCTGAAGCATCATTCCTCATGCTTTGTACCTTGTAGTTCCTACAGCAGCGACGAGGAAGGTTGGGATTGAAAAGGTCAGTCAGCAATTAACAGACATTAATTCTCTGTCTTTGTCACTGCGCGAGACAAAATGGAACATAAAGAAATGACAGTGCAGACAGTTCAGAGGAGGTATCAGGATATCACAGACACCAGGGAGAGTAGAATTTGTGAACGACACCAAATTGGGGGGTATGGTTAATACTGAGGACTGCGACAAGATACAGGAAGACATTAATAAACTTGCAGAATGGACGTGTAATTGGCAAATGAATCTCAATATAGATAAGTGTGAAGGATTACATTTTGGTAGGAAGAATAAGGGGGCCACTAACTGCTTGGATAATAAGAGTCTAAATGGGGTAGAGAAGCAGAGGGATCTGGGGGTACAGATACACAAATCACTAAAAGTAGCGACGCAGGTTAATAAGGCCATAAAAAGGCAAACCAAGCACTGGGGTTCATTTCTAGAGGGATGGAATTGAAATACTCGAGTCTGGGGCCTGGGGCTGGGAGCTCGGCCTGGGGCCTGGGGCTGGGAGCTGGGGCCTTGGGCTTGGGGCTGGGAGCTCGGGCCTGGGGCCTGGGGCTGGGAGCTGGGGTCTGGGGCCTGGGCTGTTTAGTTGGATCAAACACTAAGGGCGCTAAATTGGGCCGTGTAACGCCCGTCGATTCGGCGCTACACGGCCTCTCCGACATCCAAGATGGCGTCTTGGATGCGCATGCATGTTTCCTGCGTGATGTGCGCCAGACGCCATCTTGGTATAGGAGTTTGCGCAGGCGCAGATAAGAAATGCTGGAATCACATAAAGTAGGGAGAAAATGGCTTCAATCAGTGCGCAACGCTGATTTAAAGTGATAGACACCATTTTGGGACTTAACGCTCAACTCAACGCACAGTCTTAACCCCGACCATCTGTACATGTCTTAGAGTGCCTGGAGGACCCCCCCACCAGCGCTATTTAAAGGGACCATGCAGGATTTACAGGTTAGTGGCTGGATTATTGCTTCTGGCTGCCAAGATATTTGTAACTGTTTTTGGAGGTCTCCTAGACTTCAATACTAGGATGCGGGGACAAAGACTAACATTTAGAGCCAGGACGTGCAGGAGTGAAGTTAGGAAATGTTTCTACACACAAAGGGTGGGAGATGTTTGGAACGCTCTTCTGCAAACGGCAGTTGATGCTAGCTCACTTGTGAATGTTAAATCTGAGATTGATATTTTGGGATATGGGGCTAAGACGGGCATATGGAGTTAGGTCACAGGTCCACCGTGATCTCATTGAATGGTGGAACAGGCTCGAGGGGCTAAATGCCACTGCCACTTGCTGCCTCTTGATGTGCGCCACCATCTCCTGCAAGAAAGCGGGACGTGTGTCTGGGTGATGTGCCTGTCATGGTTGAATAGCTGCCAGTGTGTGTGGCCTGTGAGTTGCGGTTTGAAACATTGGTAATGTGTAAGGGCAGGAGGAAGCATCTGATTGGAAGAGTGGAGTACTGATGGAAAGAGTTTGTTGGTATGTGGGTGATGGGGGTGTAGTGCATGGTGCAGTTGGTGGGAGACGCCACTTGACAGTTGACCTCACTCACCTTGCCCACTCGTGTCAAAGCATTGAACTTCTTCCTGCACTGCATCCATGTTCATGATGCTGTGAGCCTGGCATTGACTTCGTCCCCCACTGCCTCCCACTGCCTTTTGGGTATATGTCTGGAGGGCCTCTTGCCCCCGCCCTGCGGATATAAGATGTCCCTCCTTCTGTCCACCTCTTACACCCAAGGTCTCTAGTGCATCAGCAGAGAACCTTGGTGCATGTACCCTCGCAGGTCTGGTACCAACTCAGATCGGCAGATTGGTGAGGTCTGGTGTGCAGATTGGAGGATGTGGGATTTAGTAGCGCGCAACCTTTATTCAATGTTTTAAAATAACTCATCAGCGTGTAAACATAGGGGCAGGACCTCCATCTGTGTTTTACGTGCGCGATGTCTGATCTCTGTTCAGACTCCATGCAGACAGTAGACTGTTATTTTCAGCAAATAACAGGTCCAAGCTACCTTTAAGAGATTTCTAAGAAACATCTTCCCTTTAAGAGATGGCGCTCCCTCTGCTGGTGGAAAGTGCGAATTGCATTCATTCCGCGTGCGAGGCCGGGAAAGGAACCGGATTACAGGTTAGTGCTCCCTTGGGACCAAACTTGCCCAGGGTCCATCGGGAACAGGGTGTTAGCGCATCGGGCTACCATCGCCCAGAACGGACCCTGAACCAATTTATCCCCCAACTCTCTTGGAGCTGGGTTTGAATCCAGAACACTCGGACAAAAGCCGCAGACATCAAAAGTGTTGCCAACTCCAGACGCCCCACCCGTTCGTTCAAACAGCCTTTTTTTCCCCGTCTCCAATATTTTTATATTTAACAAACGAAAGCGTTCAAAGAAAATGAAAAAACCCACAATTTGTTTTAATGCCGCTGTGATTTTTCTCCCGGGGTTTCTCGCGGCAATGTCCAGGAAATTAATCTATTTCCTGGAGACTCCAGGACAATCCTGGAGAGTTGGCAACCATGGACACCAACTTAGGAGGCTTTTACTATCGAACGTATAGAACCCCCCCTCCCGATCTGAGATGGTCTTTGCCTCGCTTGCTGCAATGTGCAGTGCTTTCAAAGCTCATGCTCTGGAGAGACCTCCCTTCCCCATCTACCCCTCCCCTCTCTCCCCCTCTCCCCCTCCGTCACCTCCCCTCCTCCCTCCCCCTCCGTCCCTCCCCTTCCCCTACCTCGCCTCCCCCTCCCCTCTCTCCACCTCCCCCTCCCCTCCCCTCCCTCACCCCCTCCCACTCCTCCCCTCCCGTCCCCTTCCCTCTGCCTTTGATTGGCTGGACGGTCTTACCTGGTAGGATAGGCTCCTCCCTGCACCTGCAGCAATGGCCATTGGCAGACGACCCTCACCCTGCCGGGGCTGCCATTGGAGTTTTGAGGAGCGAGAGGTGAGAGTGGGAGCCCTGCAGCCTCCCCGGGGACATTGTCCATCATCCCAGACCAGAGCGGGCCCCAGAAAGGAGGGATTGTTACAGCCATCCTGCCTTCACTTAGTAACCGAGGTCGAAGGTCACAGTGCGAGACCCCGCCAAGATTGGAAAACAAAGAGAGGAGACTCAGTGGTTGTGCGTAAACCCCCTCAGCTAAGGAGGTGCCAATGTGAGAGTGGAGAAGATGACGGAAAACTCCAGTCGAACAGAATCTCCTTCCAGCTGGAGACTGCAATGAGATTAATGGGCGGTCACCAGCGTAAATAAATCACACACAATAACGTCTCCAAAGGTAGGAATGAAACTATATTTTTAAATAGATTTATTTGAGGTTTTGGTAAATGACTGGATGATGCCCTACTTGCTGCCAAGATTAGTGATGAGAGATGGGAGATTAACTGAACAATGACAGCAGTCAGTGTTGAGCGGAATAATAAAGTCACACAGCAGAGTGGGGCTTTATTGAGTCTGGAAAACATGAAAAGGAGAGAAGTTGAAAGAAATGGAGAAAGCAATGAAGTAAAGATGATCTAAGGCGCCAGAAATGGAAACCATTTTATAACCATCTCATTTACAAACCTATTATGAAAAGTAATCTTCTTACAGGACACGCTGATTTACTGGAGTTTGGGATAAGTGGAATAATTCAATCTCCCTGTTCACTTACTGTGCGATTCCGTGGGATAGTCTTTCACCCTCACTTACACCAGGCTCACCATCAGTCTGCTCACCGTCAGCCTGCTCACCACCAACCTGCTCACCACCAACCTGCTCACCATCAGTCTGCTCACTGCCAGCCACTCACCGCCAGTCTGCTCACCACCAGTCTGCTCACCACCAGCCTGCTTACCGCCAGTCTGCTCACCACCAGTCTGCTCACCACCAGCCTGCTCACCACCAGCCTGCTCACCACCAGTCTGCTCACCGTCAGCCTGCTCACCACCAGTCTGCTCACCGCCGGCCTGCTCACTGCCGGTCTGCTCACCATCAGCCTGCTCACTGTCAGCCTGCTCACCACCAGCCTGCTCACCATCAGTCTGCTCACCGCCAGCGGCTCACCACCAACCTGCTCACCGCCAGCCTGCTCACCGCCAACCTGCTCACCACCAAGCTGCTCACCGCCAACCTGCTCACCACCATTCTGCTCACTGTCAGCCTGCTCACCGCCAACCTGCTCACCACCATTCTGCTCACCGCCAGCCTGCTCACCACCAGTCTGCTCACCACCAGCCTGCTCACCACCAGTCTGCTCATCGTCAGCCTGCCAGCCTGCTCACCACCAGTCTGCTCACTGTCAGCCTGCTCACCACCGGCCTGCTCACCACCAGCCTGCTCACCACCAGTCTGCTCACCACCAGCCTGCTCCCCTTTACGTCTGGCCCTTTCGCACTGTTATTTCTTGCTCCAAGTGCCCTTGGGCCTCCATTTACGACCAGCCTGGCTGTGGGAGGTTGACTTGACCGTGATTCAGTGCTGTTCCAACAAAGGAAAGCCTGTGAGTGTTACTGGGAGGCCGCGTTATCCCAGCTCACACCCAGCGAGCGGAGGGGCTCCAAACACAACGATCGGCTCTGTCCGCTTTTTTCTCTTCTCTTCCGATGGCAAAGTCTTTGGTTTCCACTTGGAAACTGCCTACAGATGCGTGACTGAAATCAGGAGCTCAATGTGGGGAGGTGGCGGGAAATTGTGGCTGTCGACCCATATACTGCCAGCTGTCTGAAAGAGCTATCCAATTAGCCCCACTCCCACTGCTTTTTCCCCATGGCCCTGCAAATAGTTATTTTGTACATCCCAGTATTCCATGGTTCATCCTTCA
Source organism: Heptranchias perlo (assembly GCF_035084215.1). Taxonomy (NCBI): domain Eukaryota; kingdom Metazoa; phylum Chordata; class Chondrichthyes; order Hexanchiformes; family Hexanchidae; genus Heptranchias; species Heptranchias perlo. The sequence goes on along the minus strand of NC_090365.1, from coordinate 7,592,756 downwards.
TACGACTGTACAAAATTGATGGGCAGTCCGTCGAGCCTGACCCACGCTCAAAATGGCCGGATCATCATAACTGAGCACTTCCTCCCTCCCTCCCCCCTCTCCCTCACGCCCTCTCCCCTCCCTCACTCCCCCCCTCCCCGCCCTCCCGTTTCCCCCCCCACCTCCCCTCCCCCAGCCATATAATCTCCTGGGAGAGATATAAAAAAGCAGAGAAAAATCCCAGGGCCATTAAGGGATAAAATACACTGGAAAATTCCTCTCCGACTCCCCCCGCCCCCTCCTCAGGTGATCGAATGGACCGAGTGTACCTTACCTTTTAATCCACTTGCTTTCCATATGATGCGACCTCAGCCCCAGTCAGTAACCGGTCCAGCTCCCCCTTGAAGGCAGAGAATCAGTGCCCACCACACCAGCCGGCAATGTATTCCAGAGACTCACTGCTCTCTGGGAAAAGAACCACCGTCTAACACCCAGTCTATTCCTACTCTTCCATAGTTTAAACTCGTGTCCCCTGGTCCTCCCCAATTTGTTAAACTGGAATAATCTATCAATAGGGACGCTATCCAGCCCTCCAATTATTTTATAGACCTCTATCAGGTCACCTCTAAGTCGACGCTGCTCTGAAGTAAATAGATCAAGGTCCTTGAGCCTACGAGTGGCTGAGGTTCTTTCAGAGAGGAATCATTCTTGTAGCCCTCCACTGGACCTTTACCAAAGCCGCTATATCACCCACCATGTGGGGAGACCAAAACTGGGCACAGTATTCCAGATGTGGCCTGACCAGTGACTTTTATAGTGTCAAAATGGTGTCTTTTGATTCATGTTGAACGGTTCTATTAATAAAACCCAATACCTTGTTAGATTTAGCTACAGTTTCTCTACATTGGTCGTGAATCTTTAGTGATCTGTGCACAATAACACCAAGATCTTTTTCTCTCTCAACTTCTTTCAGTATTCGGAACATAGGAACAGGAGTAGGCCATTCAGCCCCTCGTACCTGCTCCGCCATTTGATAAGATCATGGCTGATCTGTGATCTAACTCCATATACCTGCCTTTGGCCCATATCCCTTAATACCTTTGGTTGCCAAAAAGCTATCGATCTCAGATTTAAATTTAGCAATTGAGCTAGTATCAATTGCCGTTTGCGGAAGAGAGTTCCAAACTTCTACCACCCTTTGTGTGTAGAAATGTTTTCTAATCTCACTCCTGAAAGGTCTGGCTCTAATTTTTAGACTGTGCCCCCTACTCCTAGAATCCCCAACCAGGGAAAATAGTTTCTCTCTATCCACCCCATCTGTTCCCCTTAATACCTTATAAACTTCAATCAGATCACCCCTTAACCTTCGAAACTCTAGAGGATACAACCCCAATTTGTGTAATCTCTCCTCGTAACTTAACCCTTGAAGTCCGGGTATCGTTCTAGTAAACCTACGCTGCACTCCCTCCAAGGCCAATATGTCCTTCCGAAGGTGCGGTGCCCAGAACTGCTCACAGTACTCCAGGTGCGGTCTAACCAGGGTTTTGTATAGCTGCAGCATAACTTCTGCCCCCTTGTACTCTCGTACTATTGTATTATTGTTCACTGCAAATGATGCGTGTGTTCTGTGTTGGCCCTATCAACATGCAGAACACTATATTTATCTAAATTAAACGCCATTTGCCAACGTGTGGCCCATTCCCCTCGCACACGTAAATCTTTTTGGATTCGATTGCACTCCTCACCTGTCTTAACCCTTGCATTGATTTTGGTGTCATCTGCAAACTTACTTATCACACTCCCTGCACCGCTGTCCAGGTCATTAATAAAGACCATGAAGAGCAGCGGGCCCAGGACTGATCCCTGGGGGGACACCACTAGTAACAAATGAACCATATCCGCTATGCACAACAAATCAGTGGCGTATTGGTTGGCAGTGTAGGGTGTTCAGAGCTGTAGGGAGTCATGAGATCAAAGGTCGTGCAGGTTATTAGCATTACCCACACCGCAAGGTCATGCTACCGGGAAAAAGAGGGAGAGCGAAAGAGAGGCAGAAAGATTTATTTCGAGATCCCGACTCCCCTAACTCATGAATAGAGCCGAGAGATTGACTGCAGCACAATCGGCAGATGAGAGAAGTTTTGTTAATTGGTGGTGATGTATAACCTCACTTGGGATTTTGTTAAAAGCCACTCTCTTGTGAGATTGTATTAGTGACTAACAACTATCAGCAAGATATCAGTATATTTATCTATTGTCACTGGGTAATGGGCTGAGAGCTGAGTGATTGCTCCGTGTTTATGATGATGCAGGGTTGTGACATACATATCCAATCATTTCGCTTAACTAGAAGCAACTCGCACTTTAACTACTCAGATTTCTTTTTATTAATTAGCAGACACTAAACCAACTGATCATTAATTTTCATTCAGGAGCCCCGCGTAGTATCGAGGGTCAGAGATTGGCCATTCCTCGTTTGGGCCTTGGTACAAATCCAGCCCCCGATAGGATGAGAGTGGCCAGATTAAGGCAAAAGCAAGACGGCCGTTTTCAGACCCAGACGCGGAGGCCCGACTGACCGAGAGGCCCGAGGCTTAGGAGCCTGAAACCGAGAGGCCCGAGACCGAGAGACAGAGATGGAGACCGAGAGACAGAGACCGAGAGACAGAGACCGAGAGGCCCGAGACCGAGAGACAGAGACCGAGAGGCCCGAGACCGAGAGGCCCGAGACCGAGAGACAGAGACCGAGAGGCCCGAGACCGAGAGGCCCGAGAGACCGAGAGACAGAGACCGAGAGGCCCGAGACCGAGAGACCGAGAGACAGCGACCGAGAGACAGAGAGGCCCGAGGCCTAGGAGCCTGAAACAGAGAGGCCCGAGACTGAGAGACAGAAATGGAGACCGAGAGACAGCGACCGAGAGGCCCGACTGAATCAGTATTAAATTTAATTTACCATTTGTCTGGTCATTTCCATAATAGATCTAAATCCTTCTGCCAAACCATATTTGTATCCTCCATCTCCACTCCACCCTTTGCCCCTACTGTAACCTCTGCCCCTACTGTAACCTCTGTCCCTTACTGTAGCCTCTGCCCCTATTATAACCTCTGCCCCTACTGTAACATCTGCCCCTCCTGTACTCCTTATTTTAGTCACCTGGAAACGTAATGAACTTACGATTGGCGTCTGCACTCCAGCACATTTGATCTGCCCTGCTTTTCTACCCTTTGGTTCCGAGCTTTCAGTCTATTCCTATTGTGAAATTGTTCCGTGTTGGAGTGTTTACTCAGCTGTTTTTTTTTCAGGCATCTCTGTCAGTGCTTCAGAGAAACAGGATTTGTGACAGAATTAAATCCCCAGCCCACGGCAACTCGCTGTGCCCTCCCCTCCGCCCCCGCCTTGTTCAGATGTCCTCACAGGTATGACCTCTATACCGTCCACCCCACGTCCTAGTCATTCCAGCTAATGAAGGGGGCTGCCTCTAAATTACACTCAAACACATTATTTATAAATTGTACAGATGGCTGGAGCATTAGTGTGCCCAGCAAGCTGCCAGCTATTTTACTTCATGAAAAGTTGCCTGATTTATTGAGACAGGGACTGGGCAAATGCGTATGCTCCTCCCTCGAACGAATTGGAGCTGTTTGTCTCTGGGCCCTTTTAAACTATTGATAAACGCCTGAAAGGTGTCTTGAGACCAGGACTTACAAGCAACGTGACCGTGTTTTAATATATGTTATGGGGCTGCGTCTCCCTGTGCTCTGTGTGAGGACAGAGCGAAGGGGTATAGTGGTGTTCTGGACAGTCCCAAGCCAAGCTATTCATGACCAGTGAGCCAGCCTGCTCCCCTGGCCACCACAGGCTCCGTCGCTATGGGCCCCACTGCAGTGCTCACAGAGCTGACCACTCGCTCTGCAGGTGACTGCGTGCTCTCAATGCCACGCTGGGCTCCTCCATGCTCTGTGCGCAGGCTGCTCGGTGCCGTTAGAGGGTCCTGTGCGCAGAGACCAGTCTCGAGATCTTTCTCTCTGGCCTCCGCAGCAGGGCTAGGCTACGAGCTCTCTCTCCCATCGCCTGCCCATGCTTGTGATCGGCGAGTCTCTCAGCGCAGACTCCTCCAGCACGTGCGGTTCCAGTTTCGGCGCTGGTGCTCGCCAACGTAAGGTCGAGTGGCGCAGTGCCACCTTCTGTGAGGATTTCATTCTCCGGGCGTCTCCATTCTGTTGACCTGAGAGGGACGAGGATTGTAAAGGATGAGCAGAGGCAGCTAAGTGGCCGCTGGAAGCAGGCAACACTTTGTCAGGCTTAGTTTTTGCGAGGGTGAGATCTCAGGGAGAAAGGTTAAAGTTCACGATCGCCATGAAGCCCCTGCAGGGTGCGTCCTCCAGCGTGGCCACGCCCGCAGCCTCACCATCCCCGTGACTTGCTCCTGGAGTGGGGAGAGTACCTGGATCGATGCACTGCCTCCACCTCTCCTCTCCATTATTCTTCGACGGCTTTCCCTGCAAGAAAGAAGGGAAAAGTATCAGGCGATTGCCTGGTGAGATGGTTTGACCATGAGCACATCCAGGTCAATTAAGCATCAAACTCGCTCGGGTTTAATTTCTCTCGAGTAAGGACACGTTGGTGGAAGTGTGTCTGTTTGTTTTTCCGCTGATTTTCTTTGCTGCTCTGAGTCTCACACTCCGGTCCCGTGCCCACTTGCCCAAGGGCTAGCCGACTTATCAAGTGCAGAGAGCCCACAGCTCTCCTCACCCAGCATCTGCACGCACCCACTTAGGGGCAGGCATCATCGGACAGTGAACAGCAGCGGGACTCCTGGCTGACCTCCCTTAGAATCATAGAATCATAGAAGTTTACAACATGGAAACAGGCCCTTCGGCCCAACATGTTCATGTCGCCCAGTTTATACCACTAAGCTAGTCCCAATTGCCTGCACTTGGCCCATATCCCTCTATACCCATCTTACCCATGTATCTGTCCAAATGCTTTTTAAAAGACAAAATTGAACCCGCCTCTACTACTGCCTCTGGCAGTTCGTTCCAGACACTCACCACCCTTTGAGTGAAAAAATTGCCCCTCTGGACCCTTTTGTATCTCTCCCCTCTCACCTTAAATCTATGCCCCCTCGTTATAGACTCCCCTACCTTTGGGAAAAGATTTTGACTATCTACCTTATCTATGCCCCTCATTATTTTATAGACTTCTATAAGATCACCCCTAAACCTCCTACTCTCCAGGGGAAAATAGTCTCAGTCTATCCAACCTCTCCCTATAAGTCGAACCATCAAGTCCCGGTAGCATCCTAGTAAATCTTTTCTGCACTCTTTCTAGTTTAATAATATCCTTTCTATAATAGGGTGACCAGAGCTGTACACAGTATTCCAAGGCTTCTCCTGAAGCCCAGTGGTGTTTGGCCAATGTCGAGTCTGAGGTCTGCTCACTCAGCACAGACCACACCCTGCGGAACAATTGTCCAAAATCTACAGACCCGCTTAACGATAATCCTGTGAGGAGGCAGCTTGTACTTTTGCGTCTGTTTTCTGGGAATGTAGAATGAGAATTGTAAGGCAAACGTTGAAAGTGGCCACAGGAGGCCGATGGGAACAGACTCAAGTCGCTGTTCAAAACAAAACCATTTTCAACTTTGAAGGCAAAACTATTAATCCATCCAAAAAAATAACATTAAATATTGGCTTCACATTTGAAGATAGGTTAATAATGGACAAACACTTGATACATTTTTCTTAAAAGGACATACACGCTGTCAGTTTAGCGCTCCCTCAGTACTGCCCCTCCGACAGTACAGCACTCCCTCAGTACTGGCTCTCCGACAGTGCAGCACTCCCTCAGTACTGCCCCTCCGACAGTGCAGCGCTCCCTCAGTATCGCCCCTCCGACAGTGCAGCGCTCCCTCAGTACTGGCTCTCCGACAGTGCAGCACTCCCTCAGTACTGCCCCTCCGACAGTGCAGCACTCCCTCAGTACCGACCCTCCGACAGTGCAGCACTCCCTCAGTACCGACCCTCCGACAGTGCAGCACTCCCTCGGTACTGCCCCTTCGACAGTGCAGCGCTTCCTCAGTACTGGCTCTCCGACAGTGCAGCACTCCCTCAGTACTGCCCCTCCGACAGTACAGCACTCCCTCAGTACTGGCTCTCTGACAGTGCAGCACTCCCTCAGTACTGGCTCTCCGACAGTACAGCACTCCCTCAGTACTGGCTCTCCGACAGTGCAGCACTCCCTCGGTACTGCCCCTCCGACAGTGCAGCGCTCCCTCAGTATCGCCCCTCCGACAGTGCAGCGCTCCTTCAGTACTGACCCTCCGACAGTGCAGTGCTCCCTCAGTACTGACCCTCCGACAGTGCAGCACTCCCTCAGTACTGACCCTCCGACAGTGCAGCACTCCCTCAGTACTGACCCTCCGACAGTGCAGCGCTCCTTCAGTACTGACCCTCCGACAGTGCAGCACTCCCTCAGTACTGACCCTCCGACAGTGCAGTGCTCCCTCACTCGGGTCACAGCCTAGATTATATGCTCAAGTCCAGGAATGGGAATCAAACTTCTGACTCGAGAGTGCTCCCAACTGAGCTAAAATAACACTCGGTAGAAAATAAATACAAATTTTGTGATAGAAGTTTCTGTTCCTATAACAGTGGCAATTAGAAGCTGCCAATCCCGAGGGGTATAGTTACTGAAACAATGGAAGTTTGCCCACTTTTGATCTTACATTAAGAAATGTGCTGGGAATTTCAGCTACAGTCAATAAAATTACTGAGCTTGGATTAATCACTATTTCTCTGCATAAATAATTCAAAAAACAATTTCTAGGGATGACGCGTCATTGGCAAGGCCAGCATTTATTGGCCAGTTGCCCTTGAGAAGGTGGTGGTGAGCCGCCTTCTTGAACCACTGCAGTCCGTGTGGTGAAGGTTCTCCCACAGTGCTGTTAGGAAGGGAGTTCCAGGATTTTGACCCAGCGACGATGAAGGAACGGCGATATATTTCCAAGTGGGGATGGTGTGTGACTTGGAGGGGAACCTGGTGGTGATGGTGCTCCCATGACCTTGCTGCTCTTGGTGGCCGGGGAAGGAGGGAAGCAATTGGGATGAATTGCTCCTGTGGATTGTACGTACAGCAGGCAATCGTGGAGGGGGGGAAATACAGTGATACAGCATCACATGACAGGAAGGACGGTGTTACAGTTTCAGGAAGAAATGCATTTTATTCCTGCCCTCTTCTGTTGGGGTTCGGTTCTACAGACACTGACCATCCTCTGATTCTTTACCCCAGGGCCCATTCAATGTACGATCCTCGATAACCGGAGCTCACCAGGACGCTCGTTCCATTTGAGGCGAAGAGGCTGGAGCCTTCTTGTGGCCTGGGCCTCATTTAAATGGGGCCAGTGAGCTGCGGGCACCAAACGGCCATTAAATGGGCATCAAACGGGCCTCGTGATGCAGCTGACCGGTTTTAGGCCTGAGCGTTTCCGTCCATCTCCGGCACTGAGCAGGTGGGCTTGGTGGGGAATGGGGTGCCGGGTAGAGTGGAGGAAGGGGGATGATGTATGAGGTGGGGAGGGGGTGGGGGAGGGGGCGGGGGATGGGGTGGTGTGAGTTGGTGTGAGTTGGTGTGACGCTGCTCACTGTCTCCCGAGCTCAGTCACCAGGGGAACAGAAAAGCATTTTATTTTTTTTACAACATGTGGGTTGGCCATTTGCCAGAGACTTGTATAATCTGTATATTTATTGCCTCTGTTCAGTCTGAAAGGAGCTGATTCTGAAGTGGGTTCTAATCTCTGCTCTGCATTGAGAATTAATCCATTGAAAACCTAATTCCAAGGCGGATTAAGGAAGAGTAGTGAGAAGCAAGAGAGGTTAGGGCACCAAACGGGCATTAAATGGGCACCAAACGGGCATTAATCGGGCTAGAGGGCGCTTCTAGCCATAAATATCTGAAGGAGGCTCTTTCTGATTTGCCGTTATCTGGGGCGCATTAAGGGGTAAATTTTAACTGCGAGCCGGGAAGGGAGCGATGGGGGACAATTAACTGACGCACTGCGGGAACCAATCGGGCGTTCTCGCTGCAGCTCGGGGTCAAATGTCGCCTGATAATCGCTCCTGTGAACCGCTCCTGGGATGTTTTTATTACATTGAAGGCGCTATATAAATGCAAGTTGTTGTCGTTGGGATATATCAGAGCCACACGGCCTTCTTGTGTACACTTTCCAGCGGGAATGGGCGTGGCAACGTGGGCCTGACCTTTGCCCTCCCTACCCAGGGGCAGGCAAGCCGATGGTAGCCCCTGTGGCTGGTCGGCCTGAGATTATCCCACTCAGTGCGGAGAGCGGAGATATCGGGTGGGGGGACAGGAAGAGTCTGAGCCGTGATACCCCCCCTCCAGGTGAGTAAACAACCCAACCACAGTGTCTTGGCTTTCACATGTGAAACAGGGGTGAGGTAACTGAAGACCCATTACATAAACCCCATCAGGATCCGCACCTTGAGGGGAATAAATTGGAACAGAAATATCATCAGTAGGACCGATAACCTCAGGAGTCCAACCTTTCCTCATCTCTATCACTAGAATTTTTATATCTGATTGTTAAAACCTATCATCAAAATCTGTGAAACTACAAGAGGTAAATCTCCATCTCAGGAGAGGAAGGCCTCAGCTCCACAGAGAATGCGAAATGAGTTTGAAGTGTGTGACAAGAATATAAGACAAAGGACTCCTCAAGATATCTCATCGAGTCATTAAAACCCTGCCACCACGTTGCAGCAAACTCAAGTTAAGCTTTTATTTTACGTAGTTCAACTTGACTGGACCGGAGGCAGAACTTGTATTTATAAACATTTTATCACAACTCCCAGAAACATGCCGCAGCATTTCACAAGCAACAAATTGTTTTGAAGTGCTGCAAATATTGTTATAAAGGCCGATGTGGCAGCCATTTTGAGAACCGTGAGATCCCACAAACAGCAGCGAGGTGAGTGGCCAGACGTTCTATTTTTTGGTGGTGTTGATAGGTCAGGACACCCCCTTGTTCTTCCTTGAATAGTGTCGTGGGAACATTAACCTGCCATCTGAAGACTGTTAAGTGATGAACTAACCGAATAGAAATTAAAATACAAATCCATTTTCTACTTGCAATCTCACGCTCGCTCCCGCTGACTGAGTGGTTTTAGTGGTGAGTCACGTTCACCCATCATGCAAACCGCATGGCTCTGTTACTTCTGCATCCAATTAAAGGATTGGCAAACCTATTTTACAAACACAGATTGCAGTGAGTTCCCTCGATGGAACGGACCACTTCATTCAGAGAGGTGAAAGTTCACCACTGGTAGCTATTTATAGCTCCATCATAAAAGTGTACTTTGTAGACATAAATCAGCTTTTGTACGCAGAAATATGTTTACTGTACACACAGATTCATTCATTGAACATTAAATATAATTCTCCATACACATCAATATCCCCTTGTGCACGTTTCTGATCTCGCGATCTCGCGATCAATAGTGGACATCCTCCCCCATCAATTTTGCGGTTTTCTCAGGTCTGATTTTAGAAGGTTCACTCGGTTAATCCCGGGGATGAGGGGGCGGACGTATGAGGAGAGGTTGAGTAGATTGGGACTCTACTCATTGGAGTTCAGAAGAATGAGAGGCGATCTTATTGAAACATATAAGATTGTGAAGGGGCTTGATCGGGTGGATGCGGTAAGGATGTTCCCAAGGATGGGTGAAACTAGAACTAGGGGGCATAATCTTAGAATAAGGGGCTGCTCTTTCAAAACTGAGATGAGGAGAAACTTCTTCACTCAGAGGGTGGTAGGTCTGTGGAATTTGCTGCCCCAGGAAGCTGTGCAAGCTACATCATTAAATAAATTTAAAACAGAAATCGACAGTTTCCTAGAAGTAAAGGGAATTAGGGGTTACGGGGAGCGGGCAGGAAATTGAACATGAATTTAGATTTGAGGTTAGGATCAGATCAGCCATGATCTTATTGAATGGCGGAGCAGGCTCGAGGGGCTGATTGGCCTACTCCTGCTCCTATTTCTTATGTTCTTATGATTTTCAGTCTGTGTCGGTGAAGACCCCTGTCATGAGTCTCACCCCCCCGGTGAGCTTACTGGAACTGACAGGAGGGATCTCACATGTACTAATAATCAGTCTATCAGGCTGTGTGGCTCAGGCTATAATCTATGAATCAGCTTTATTAAAAGGTAAAAATTAAATTGAAGCAAGCAATTAGAACAGCGGTTCCGCAAACTTACAACATAAAACTCACAATTTCAGGTTACAAAATAATAAAAGATGTTCTTCTGTTAACTCACCGAATAACACTGAACCAGGCTCAGTACGTCATTGGCTGTAAAGTGCTTTGGGACGTCCTGAGGTTGTGAAAGGCGCTATATAAATGCAAGTTCTTTCTTTTCTTTCCTAACATTGAGAAATCATGTCTGCAGTATGAGTTTAAAGTGCTCCCCTCACAGGCCTTAATTAAAATATTATACAGGTTCCTGTGACATTAAATAGGGCAGGTTTGCGATTTGTCTCCTGAAGCTGTAATCTCAGGCAGGGCTCTGCTCCACAGGTTCCAGTAGCATATTAGCCCCTCATCGACCGGGATATTATTCACGTCTAAGTCTAGACAGTGGGGACGCCCGCTGTATGTTTCATGGGAGCGCGTTGAAGGCCCAACAAATAGACTGGGACCCAGATACATTCGGTACTTACCTCAACTCCGAGGGGCTTTGTTTGAGGTGGAATTACCCCGGGGCGTTTCCCTGGCTGTGATGGGGAAGTTCCCAGCAGCTCAGTACACTGGGTGTTTCCTGACATAATTACAGTGGCAACTCTTCAAAAGTACTTCACTGGCTGTGACGTACTCTGGCACATCCAGGAACTGCCTCGACACCGTCCCATCAAACACTCCCAGAGCAGGTACAACACGGATTAGATACAGAGTAAAGCTCCCTCTGCACCGTCCCATCAAACACTCCCAGGGCAGGTACAGCATGGGTTAGATACAGAGTAAAGCTCCCTCTGCACCGTCCCATCAAACACTCCCAGGGCAGGTACAGCATGGGTTAGGTACAGAATAAAGCTCCCTCTACACTGTCCCATCAAACACTCCCAGGGCAGGTACACATTCTCTGTCCTTCAGTGGCAATCATCGCTGTCCGTTCTAGTCCTTAGCTGTGTGCCCAAAACATCTTTATATTCAGTATACAAGGCTGGATTACAAGGTACAAACTCAAAACAGAGTTAGAATTCTGGATTGGTCAGGAAATTTGGCCTTTTCCCCTGAAGGTGTTGCCTTGTGCCGAGGGACAGATTTCACAGAGATGGCAACCCTCCTAGTACTCAGCCAGGTGGGCATTCTTCATGTTTAAGGTTACCAGCTATTTGACTGTGGAAGGCTGAGTCTGACCCTTTCCTCGTCAGATATTCACGCACGCTCAGTTCCCAGCAGGGGCTCACTGGATGGAGCGTGAACCCTGACTGCTGATTGCGGTGTCCCACTGAGCATTTGGATTTTAAACCTCCAATTCTACGACAAAGAATCATTTAAGAGGGAGAGAACGAGAAATGGAGGTAATCAGAGAGACAGACAAAGACCGAGAGAGACAAAATACACACAGATAACTATTTAATTACAGCATTGATTGACAATACTAATTAATAGTTGGGAATATGTAGCATATCCTTGTAGTTCCAAAATTAATATATAATAAATGAATAACATTACAATTAAAATAGAAGTTTGTTTTTTTTAAGCAGTAATTTATTCCAGTTTGATGATTGGGATTGTGGTTCCATGCTTAACAGATTTATGATTTAAACCTACAGATTATAGGAAGGCGGGAAGACTGAGGGAGGTGAGGCGTCCCACAGTTCTCAGATCCGTAAGTCTCAATTTCAGCAGTGAGGACGTAGGGAGTAGGATGAGTATGTAGGACAGGGGGATTAGGAGGTTAGTAGAAATGAGAGAGGAAAGATCAGAGTCAGGAACCTCCAATGGCTAAACGAAACAGCCAATAAAAGATGCACCAAAGAGTTAAAGCTTGAAGCTATCTGTGAGAGATGGCTTGGGTTTGCTGACACTGTCTTGGCAAATGGCAGAGCAAGACGATTAATGAAATCCCTCTCTGGAGGCTGCATATCTGCTAAAAGGATCAGCAGAGCAGAAACCAGGGTCAGATGAGAGTCACAGGATAAAGTTTCTAAGCAATTGTGCTATTTAAATCTACAAATGTCTGTAAAGGGTATCGAATCATTTTAAAAACAGATTGAAGGAGATTATTGGCCCTGTTGGTATAAACACTGAGCCATACAGCACAAAGAATTCTAACCCGCCTTTACACCCCACCCCATTAAATTGTGGTAGTTATAGTAATAGTTATAGTTATACTAGTTGTCGTAATTGTTCTCATAGCAATAGAAATAATGACAGGAATAGTCATAGTTAAATTACTAGTAGTAGTATTTGTGATAGTGGCAGTAATAGTTGTAGTAATAGGAGCAGTAACAATAGTACAAATAAGTGTTGTAATAGTAATAGTCAAGGTAATAGTATAGTATCAGTAGTAGACGCAATAGTTGTAGTAACAATAGTAATACGTCACCAAGGCACTGTAACATGTGGAGCTGAATTTAGTTATAAATTGACCAAATTTGTCCAACCAGATTTCAAAATTCAAATGATGGGATTGAATTTATTTTTTTCTTCATTTTGAGGAAAATCAATTGGCACCAGAACACTTCAATGAGATGATAATAACCATGAAAGGTTATAGTCCATTAGCTCACTCAACATGGTGTTTACAAAGTCCTACATTATCAACACAACCGCCCTCACTTTCTATCTCGTTCTCACACAACGAAGGATGCTGCTGTCTAAATGTTGATCACTACATTAAAACTGGCTCTTAATCTACCTTTATCTCACTGTTGACAAGTGCAGTGGTGTCAATCATCCCATCTAACAAGTGGGAATAGACAGTCTCATTACTCTTCTGCAAGATAAACTGTCAATCAAAGAGACCCTGAGAGGACATCACATTCTCTGTGGTGTAATATCCTAGTCACGGAGAGCTTAGTACTGGCACACGGATGATTGCTTTATAAAGTTGCTTCAATGCATTGCGGGATTTGATTATTTATTTATTTGATTCTTAAGGGTATGAAATGAGCAATTCATTCTCCTCTCCCCAGACTTTTACCAATTACTATTTCGCACTTTTAAAACAAAGAGCTGGGTGACTATCTGGTTAGGGCTAGGATCTTGTTTTTACTGAGAAGCTGCAAGTGAACTGTCAAGGCCCACACTGCAAGGTACCATGACGGTTGGAGAGAAGATCGGTAAAAGAAGAACTAGTGGTTTGGTGATTGCTGAGCTTGGGTTTTTTACAAGTCTGTAGGTTGTAGGATAAGAGTAAGTGTGGATTGGGAAGATCAGATGCTGTGGTGGAACATGATGGTTTCTGGCTAGCTGAAACCATGGAGATGTCAAGCGAAGGAGGGCAACTAGTTATGGATGAATAATATAGAAGGTGGGGTTTGATACAACAGCCTGACGTTTGGCTTGTTTTCCCTTGAGAGTTGACAGTGACGAGCTTTGAAAAAATAAATCCTCATGAGATGGGATGGGTTGGGTAGGGTCAATGATAGATTGGGGTGTCGGTGATCCAAGATAATTATGGATGTGAGAGCCATTTAGCCCACCTCAGCTCATCCATTCAGAGTGACCTTAAAACCTCCACATTGTAGCAGTTGCTTCTTAAACAATTCAGGACTTTGTGGAGTGAAGGGGTCTTTTCTAGTTTCATTCTTACAAAGGTGGGAGATATAGTTTGAAAACACTTAGTTATCATGTAGTCAGAGAAAGGGTGGGGCCGATTAGGGACCAAAATGGAGATCTTCTTCTGGAGGTAGAGGGCATGGCTGAGGTACTAAATGAGTACTTAGCATCTGTCTTCATTAAAGAAGAGGATGCTGCCAATGTTACAGTAAAGGAGGAGGTAGTAGAGATATTGGACGGGATAAAAATAGATAAAGAGGTACTTAAAAGGCTGGCAGTACAAAAAGTCACCCGGTCCAGATGGGATGCATCCTAAGTTGCTGAGGGAAGTAAGGGAGGTTGCAGAGGGGGATTTGGATCAAAGGCGGGTAAATGGAGATGAGGTGCAGATCAGCCATGATCGAATTGAATGGCGGAACAGGCTCGAGGGGCTGAATGGCCCCCCCCCTCTGTTCCTTATTTTCCTATCGAGCGACATGGAGATTGAAGAGGAAACACAGGAGAGCAGGAAAGTAAAAATAACTGGATTAAAGAGGTGGCTGAAGAGACAGTTACAGAGATAACAAAAGCAACAATTCCCAACTGGTCTAGTCAACAAAGAACTGGAAAAAATACACTGGGAACCCGCAGAGTTTTAATTATGTAAATGACAAAGTCTGTCAATATTCCTGACACATTGGTTTTATAACTTTCTCTTTCTTTGTTCAGGTTTAAAGCAATTGACTGAATACATTTGAATTAATTTGGGTTTTTTTTTGCAAAAGACAATGAACGACTATTTAAAATATTTCTCAAATGCCTCGCTAGAAGGAAGATTTCTTGGAGAAATTTAAAGCACGTACCAGGCTAACAATTCTACTGAAAAGTACCAGCGATGAATGTGGGGGATGTTTGAAGGGATTGGGCAGGGGGACTGGCTGGTGCAGTTGGTTATAATTCCTGCTGTTCCTCTTTGAGACATACAGTATTAAAACTAAGGCACACTTTAAGGATCCCAAGTGAAATGAGTTTGGAGCATTCGCAATCAAATTCAATTTGGGAACAGATACACGACACAAAAGTAGCCGCAACCTGGCAGAAAACTGGCACCCTCACCCGCCTGGGTCAAATGGATGACTGGTATCTGAATCAGAGATGCAATATTGGTGCAGTGCAGGGCAGGTACAACATCAACCTGTGTTGTACCTGCCCTGGGAGTGTTTGATGGGACAGTGTAGAGGGAGCTTTACTCTGTATCTAACCCGTGCTGTACCTGCCCTGGAAGTGTTTGATGGGACAGTGTAGAGGGAGCTTTACTCTGTATCTAACCCGTGCTGTACCTGCCCTGGGAGTGTTTGATGGGACAGTGTAGAGGGAGCTTTACTCTGTATCTAACCCGTGCTGTACCTGCCCTGGAAGTGTTTGATGGGACAGTGTAGAGGGAGCTTTACTCTGTATCTAACCCGTGCTGTACCTGCCCTGGAAGTGTTTGATGGGACAGTGTAGAGGGAGCTTTACTCTGTATCTAACCCGTGCTGTACCTGCCCTGGGAGTGTTTGATGGATGTAAGGAGTCTTACAACACCAGGTTATAATCCAACAGCTTTATTTAAAATCACAAGCTTTTGGAGGCTTCCTCCTTCGTCAGGTGAGGAAGCCCCTGAAAGCTTGTGATTTTAAATAAAGCTGTTGGACTATAACCTGGTGTTGTGCGACTCCTTACATTTGTCCACCCCAGTCCATCACCGGCATCTCCACATCAGTGTTTGATGGGACAGTGCAGAGGGAACTTTACTCTGTATCTAACCCGTGCTGTACCTGCCCTGGGAGTGTTTCATGGGACAGTGCAGAGGGAGCTTTACTCTGTATCTAACCTGTGCTGTACCTGTCCTAGACATGTTTGATGGGACAGTAAAAGAACATAAGAACATAAGTATAGGAGCAGGAGTATATGGCCCCTCGAGCCTGCTTCGCCATTCAATAGGATCATGGCTGATCTTCGATCTCAACTCCACTTTCCCGCCCGATCCCCATATCCCTTGATTCCCCTAGAGTCCAAAAATTTATCGATCTCAGTCTTGAATATACTCAACGACTGAGTATCCACAGCCCTCTGGAGTAGAGAATTCCAAAGATTCACAACTCCCAGTGAAGAAATTTTCTTCCTCATCTCATTCTTAAATGGCCGACCCCTTATCCTGAGACGATGCCCCCCTAGTTCTGGACTCTCCAACCAGGGGAAACAACCGCTCAGCATCTACCCTGTCAAGCCCCCTCAGAATCTTAAATGTTTCAATTAGATCACCTCTCATTCTTCTAAACTCCAGAGAGTATAGGCCCATTCAATTCAATCTCTCCTCATAGGACAACTCTCTCATAGTCCCAGGAATCAATCTAGTGAACCTTCGTTGCACCGCCTCTAAGGCAAGTATATCCTTCCTTAGATAAGGAGACCAAAACTGTACACAGTACTCCAGGTGTGGCCTCACTGTACAATTGCAGCAAGACTTCCTTACCCTTATACTCCAACCCCCTTTCAATAAAGGCAAACATACTATTTGCTTTCCTAATTGCTTGCTGTACCTAATTGCATGTTAACTTTTTGTGTTTCGTGTACAAGGACACCCAAATCCCTCTGAACACCAACATTTAATAGTTTCCCACCCTTTAAAAAATATTCTGTTTTTCTACTCTTCCTACCAGCTTTACTCTGCATCTAACCCGTGATGTACCTGCCCTGGGAGTGTTTGATGGGACAGTGTAGAGGGAGCTTTACTCTGTATCTAACCCGTGCTGTACCTGCCCTGGGAGTGTTTGATGGGGCAGTGTAGAGGGAGCTTTACTCTATATCTAACCCGTGCTGTACCTGCCCTGGGAGTGTTTGATGGGGCAGTGTAGAGGGAGCTTTACTCTGTATCTAACCCGTGCTGTACCTGCCCTGGGAGTGTTTGATGGGGCAGT
Organism: Heptranchias perlo; assembly: GCF_035084215.1. NCBI lineage: Eukaryota > Metazoa > Chordata > Chondrichthyes > Hexanchiformes > Hexanchidae > Heptranchias > Heptranchias perlo. The sequence goes on along the minus strand of NC_090365.1, from coordinate 7,576,034 downwards.
GTAGAGGGAGCTTTACTCTGTATCTAACCCGTGCTGTACCTGCCCTGGGAGTGTTTGATGGGGCAGTGTAGAGGGAGCTTTACTCTGTATCTAACCCGTGCTGTACCTGCCCTGGGAGAGTTTGATGGGACAGTGTAGAGGGAGCTTTACTCTGTATCTAACCCGGCCTGTACCTGCCCTGGGAGTGTTTGATGGGACAGTGTAGAGGGAGCTTTACTCTGTATCTAACCCGTGCTGTACCTGCCCTGGGAGAGTTTGATGGGACAGTGTAGAGGGAGCTTTACTCTGTATCTAACCCGTGCTGTACCTGCCCTGGAAGTGTTTGATGGGACAGTGTAGAGGGAGCTTTACTCTGTATCTAACTTGTTGCTTTCTGACTGTTCAAAGTGTGGAAATGTTTCATTCTTCAATTGCATTGAAATCACTGCACCATCTTCTGCTCACAGTCGTTCTTCCGCAACTCCTCGAAACTGTGGATCTCCCAGCCTCCCTCAGTCACTCCTTCCTACAATCTGCAGGCTTTTAAGCCCTGTGCCTGGTGTAATTTAACTATTATTTCTTGTCTTATCTTGTACTCTTTTCAAACTTGGTGGTGTTTTGACTTATGGGCTTTGGGTCTTGATCCAAGTTTGTGAATAATGAAGACTGTAAATAAGTTATGCCTTATACTGCAGCTTTATTGTCTCTTTGCAAGCTTCTACAAACAAAAACTTGCATTTATACAGAGTCTTTAACGTAGTAAAACGTCCCAAGGCATTTCACAGGAGCGATTATCAGACAAAATTTGACACCGAGACACGTAAGGAGATATTAGGACGGGTGACCAAAAGCTTGGTCAAAGAGGTAGGTTTTAAGGAGCGTCTTAAAGGTGGAGAGAGAGGCAGAGATGTTTAGGGAGGGAATTCCAGGGCTTAAGGCCTAGGCAGCTGAAGGCACGGCCGCCAATGGTGGAGCGATGAAAATCTTGATGCACAAGAGGCCAGATTGGAGGAGCACAGAGATCTCAGAGGGTTGTAGGGCTGGAGGAGGTTACAGAGATAGGGAGGGGTGAGGCCAAGGAGGGATTTGAATACAAGGATGAGAATTTTAAATTCGAGGCGTTGCTGAACCGGGAACCAATGGAGGTCAACGAGCACAGGGGCGATGGATGAATGGGGCTTGGTGCGAGTTAGGATACGGGCAGCAGAGTTTTGGACCTTGGAGCGACTACCCATGTGACCGTAACCCAACGCAGGATAAGACTAGAGATTTTTATTTTAATTGCCCCTCTCCAGTTCTCTCCTGAAGTTGGGGTAAAGGCTGCACTCCCTCCTGTACCTCACTGAGGGAGCTACCGAATGATTAGCTTGCTGCATTTGAGTTAAGCGCTGCTGACCTTGAACGGAGAGCAAATCCAATCATTGGAAGGGAAGTGATATAATATTGTTTTTCTCCTGAATACAGATCTGTGTCTTTGGAGAACTTAACACCAACTAGAGAGGAGAAGCTAAGAACCAGGCAGCAGGTCATAAACACAAAGATGAAAATGTCTTTCACCAGAGATCCACATAATAACAATTATCCAGGGATGGGCTCGTTACAGGGCAATGGTGCACGTAGTTAACAGTACCTTCTGTAAGAGACTGTCTATTTTTCAGATATGACTGAGTAGAGATTGAGTGAAAGGACCTGAGGAACTAGCAAAGTTAAAATAAATTCATTACACCAAAATGGATTTTTGTAACCTCTTAGGAGTAACAATGAAAACTACAGACAGAATAATAATAGTCGTGCAGAGGTGAAGACTAATTGTCTTTTCGAGATGTAACAAGCCAAGGCACATTAGAGAGCAATAAACAGGCATTTAGCAGAATAATGTAAAGCCCAATCTGAGGAAGTTCGACTGTCTAGACAGCACTGGACATCAGTCAGAATTGACAATGAGGTAAAGAGACAAACAAAGCTTTTCATTTCCCCCACTGCCATCCCAGCGATGGGCGGCTACAGTGACTGGACCCCTGACGAGCTCGGGACCTGGGTAATTGCACTGTATCTAGTCCAGAGCGATGGGCTGAGGGGCCTCCTCCTTCTGACAGGTGAGAGGGCCACAGGGGTAATGCTACAAACTCGTGATGCCTTCACCCGCCGGGAGGGGAGTTTTGGGGATTTGGTCGCTCACTTTCGAATGCCTGAGATGCACTCCCAGTGGGTGAGATCCTGCACAGGCTATGAGTTTAGAAGGTCATGATTCATGACTGGGGCAGAGATCGCATCATATAGAAAGTAAATGTCTTTATAGATAACACTTGGTCCATGTGATCTCCTGGTTTCCATCGCCTGAGGGGGTCGGAGAGGAATTTTCCAGAGAATTTCTTCCCCCTTATTGTCCCTGGGTTTTTCTCTTTCTTTTTTTGCTTTTTCCAGGAGATTACATGGCTGTGGAGGGGGGGGGGGAGCGGAGAAGGGGTGGGGGAGGGGGAGGGAGGAGGGATGGTGTGAGGGGGAGGGGAGGGAGGGGGTCGGGAAGGGAGCGGAGGGGGTGAGGGGGGATGGGGAGAGGAGGGGGGGAGGAGGGATGGGGTGAGGGGGACGGGAGAGAGAGTGAAGGGGAGGGGGTGAGGGGGGATGGGAGGGAGAGGGGAGGAGAGAGGGGATGGAGAGGAGGGGGCTGGAAGGGGAGGAGGAGGAGGGAGGGGGATGGGAAGGGGCAGGGAGGAGGGATGGGGTGAGGGGGACGGGAGAGAGAGTGAAGGGAAGGAGGAGGAGGGGGGATGGGAAGGGGCAGGGAGGGGGATGGGGTGAGGGGGAGGGGAGGGAGTGGATGGGGTGAGGGGAGAGGTGAGGGAGGAGGGATGGGGATGGGGATGGGGAGGGAGGAGGGATGGGGTGAGGGGGAGGGGAGGGAGGGTGAAGGGGATGGAGAGGGGGAGGGGAGGAGAGAGGATGGGGTGAGGGGGGATGGGGAGGGGGAAGGACGGAGATGGGGAGGGAGAGGCGGGAGGGGATGGAGGGGAGGGGGGATTGGGGGGGCGGGGGAAGGTCAGGAAGTGTCTGGTCACGATGCACTGACCATCATGATGTGGGTCGAGCTTGGTGGACTGGCTGCTTCTTTCCTTCCCCATCAGTTTTCCATGTTTGTGAATGAGTTTGGGGCCTGTCTGAAACCACTCCCTGATGGACACTAATCTACAGCACGGGACTGCTCTTAATCTGATCCAATCTGGCAGCACCTCTCGTCGAGATTAAAGGGCAGTTGGAGTGGGAAAAGGAAGTATCTCGGGGGCTGCTTTACTCTGGCCGATGATACATTGTCGGGCTGAGGGAGAAGGAGCCTTGCTCTGCATGCAGTCTGCACTAAGCATGACCTGGGAGTGTTTGATGTTGACACTAGGAGTAAAAAGCTTTATAATGTTCCATTCACCTCGCATCAATGAGCACAGAAAAGTATTCACTGAACACATAAAAAACCCTATAATTTTAATACAATGTATAATTTCCCTGTCATAAAGTATCAAAGCCTCGGGCGCTAAATTGGGCTGTGTAGCGCTCGTTGTTTCTGTGCTAAGCGGCCTCTCCAACATCCAAGATGGCGTCTTGGCTGCGCACGCACGTTTCCAGCGTGACGTGCGCCGGACGCCATCTTGGTATAGGCGTTGGCGCAGGCGCAAATACCGAACGCCGGCAGCATGTAAAATAAGGAGAAAATGGATACAATCAGTGTGCAACGCTGATTTAAAGTGGTAGACACCATTTTGGGATCAACGCACAGTCTTAACCCCGACCATCTGAACGTGTCTTAGAGTGCCTGGAGGACCCCCCACCAGTGCTATTTAAAGGGACCATGCAGGATTTACAGGTTAGTGGCTGGATTATTGCTTCTGGTTGCCGAGACATTTGTAACTGTTTTTGGAGGTCTCCTATACTTGAATACTAGGACGCGGGGACATAGCCTAACATTTAGAGCCAGGATGTGCAGGAGTGAAGTTAGGAAATGCTTCTACACACAAAGGTTGGGAGAAGTTTGGAACGCTCTTCTGCAAACGGCAGTTGATGCTAGCTCAATTGTGAATTCTAAATCTGAGATTGATAGATTTCTGTGAACCAAGGGTATTAAGGGATATGGGGCTAAGGCGGGTATATGGAGTTAGGTCTCAGGTCCACCATGATCTCATTGAATGGTGGAACAGGCTCGAGGGGCTAATTGCCACTGCCACTTGCTGCCTCCTGATATGCGCCACCTTCTCCTGCGCAGGGGTCATTGGGCGTGGGGTAACAGCGGATTGCGCTACCCCTGCTCCATAATAGGCCTCAACTTCAGACATGCTTCTCTGATACCAGTAATAGTGTGGACTCAATTCAACAATCCAACTCTGCCCAAGCCTTGAATCCTGCTCCCATATTTCAGAGGGGGTTAGTAGGACCTCCCCAGATACAGGAGCGTGAGAGAGAGGTTAGAGGGGCCTCTCCAGATACAGGAGTGTGAGAGAGGGGTTAGAGGGACCTCCCAGATATAGGAGTGTGAGAGAGGGGTTAGTAGGACCTCCCCAGATACAGGAGTGTTAGAGAGGGGTTAGAGGGACCTCCCCAGGTACAGGAGCGTGAGAGAGGGGTTAGAGGGGCCTCTCCAGATATAGGAGTGTGAGAGAGGGGTTATAGAGGGACCTCCCCAGATACAGGAGTGTGAGAGAGGGGTTAGAGGGACCTCCCCAGGTACAGGAGTGTGAGAGAGGGGTTAGAGGGACCTCCCCAGGTACAGGAGCGTGAGAGAGAGGTTAGAGGGGCCTCTCCAGATATAGGAGTGTGAGAGAGGGGTTAGAGGGACCTCCCCAGATATAGGAGTGTGAGAGAGGGGTTAGAGGGGCCTCTCCAGATATAGGAGTGTGAGAGAGGGGTTATAGAGGGACCTCCCCAGATACAGGTGTATGAGGGACGGGTTGGAGGGACCTCCCCAGGTACAGGAGCGTGAGAGAAGGGTTATAGAAGGACCTCCCCAGATATAGGAGTGTGAGAGAGGGGTTATAGAGGGACCTCCCCAGATATAGGAGTGTGAGAGAGGGGTTAGAGGGACCTCCCCAGATACAAGAGTGTGAGAGGGGGGTTAGAGTTAACTCCCCAGATACAGGACTGTGAGAGGCGGGTTAGAGGGATGTCCTCAGATAGAGGAGTGTGAGAGGGGGGTTAGAGGGACCTCCCTAGATACAGGACTGTGAGAGGGGGGGTTAGAGGGATGTCCTCAGATAGAGGAGTGTGAGAGAGGGGTTAGAGGGACCTCCCTAGATACAGGACTGTGAGAGGGGGGTTAGAGGGATGTCCTCAGATAGAGGAGTGTGAGAGGGGGGTTAGAGGGACCTCCCTAGATACAGGACTGTGAGAGGGGGGTTAGAGGGACCTCCCCAGATATAGTCCGATGACCAATGTTCATTGAGTTTTTCTTTTTATTGAGAAACCCAGGAGTAGACCATGGCCGACAATTTAGGACACAACCAAGTTTGAAAAGAGGGGGAATAGAAGATGGGATAAGTCAATAAGTAGCGATTAGATGAAACCAAGCTTCAGGTTTAAAATTCTCTGGATTTCAGGAGGAAGGGGAGACTGAGAGGGGTCAGGATTTCCAGACTTTGAGGTCCAGGAAAAGAGTGAGTTGGACTAGGAGATGGTGTGATGAGTCTTCACTTCAACACAGTGAGGATACAAGGAGGAGGAAGAGGTTATGGGGCAGCATAAGGAGCTTCGGAATAAAAGAGGTAAGTTTAAAGGAGCTTTGACCAAAGTAATAGCGATAAAACATTGAGATTGGAACGGCTGCAATAGAGAAGAAGAGAGAGTTTGGAGGCAAGAGGTGAGAGGAGGATTGCCTACAAACTCAAACAGGGCTTTTCCTCAATTCTGATCAAGTTCTGGACTCCTTCTAATGTGACCCAAACTAAATATGCATCATCCAAGGCTAAGTCCGATAGAGAGGATCAAACTCTGTGTGGAACATAATGGTTACTGAGCTAGCAGAACTTTGAACAATGTCACGTTAAGGGAGGTAACAAAGTTCGATAGATATTCTGGAGCTTTATTTAATTTTCTTTTGGGTAGGAGTATGGGTGAAGGGAGAATCTTTCCTTGAGAGAATCCACGATGGGGCAGATCGTATATAGTGTGTAGAAGGAAAGGGTTTGTTGGGCCAAATAGTCTCTTCTTCTTCCACATTTTAAGTCCTTATATTAAGGTTGAGAAAGGAAGTATTCTTTGCCCTGGTGTAACTGCAGTGCGGGCTGGGGACCAGGAGGGGGTTCGAGGGGTGGGGCCAGGGGGCTTAATCTGCCCGAACCTTGTGAAGAGTTCTACTTGGCAACTTTGCCTTGTTTATCCTTCGGTCTCCAATCCTTCAGGGTGTTTATCTCAGCAACGGAGCTACGTTTAACTTGGGGCCTCCCCAGTTCTGTCCGAAGCAACAAGACATCACAAGGTGCGCTGATCGACGGAGCCATGAGGGGGAGCCAATGCCCTTGTCATTATTTCTTCCTTAACCTTCACCTTCCCAGTTTCCTCCCTCTCCTGCAGGCCGACCCCGGCACAACATTTAAACCACAGAACCTGGATCTGAGAGGGAAATGGTTTGTATTCTCTCTCATCCAGTCATCTCATACTGCAACGAATTACTGCTGAGGAGCAGAGGCTGAAGTCACGTGGGCAACTAATCTTCCCTAATGTCCGACAAATAGCAACGAGGCGAGTATGAAGCTAAACTGGTTTTGGGAATGTCGGTTAGGGGGGGGGGAAGGAGTGTTGAACAGGACAGTGGGAGAACTCCCTGCTCTTCTTCAAATAGTCCCATGGGATCTTTAATGCCCAGCTCAACCAAAACGGCCTGTTTCTGTGCAGTAGATTCAATATAATTTGATGTAACAGATGGAGCCTCAGTTTAACGTCCCACCTGAAGGGTGGTCCCTCTGTATAATACAGCACTCCCTGGGCACCGCACTGGAATGTCAGTCTAGATTAGTTAGAGACGATCAAACATTTACAAATCATTTTATCCTTAATCTCCAGTCTGTCAAATTCCTAATCCAGGGGCAGAATTCTTTCTTTGCCGACTAATTAAAGCATTTCTCATGATTCAAAAGTAATATTTAATTCACTCCTGGAAGAAATTAGTATTCTGTGTGCAAAGTGCTGTATAATTTATAACCTCGTATCCCAGCTAATAAAGCTGAGAGAAAAGAAATCTATCTCCATTATTTACAGTGAGGTCCCATCTTGGTAGACGGTATTGCCTGATTCTAATCCATGCTGGATGACTGTTACTTGCTCGAATGACCCTTCCTCATGTTGGGGCGGGGGTCGGTAATCAGACGAGGGGGTTCGCCTCATTGAAGTGAACGTAGAAGTGGAAAACGCTGTAATGCGTTTTGGCGGGCTATTCGACTACAGCGACCATCACAGGCAAGCGTGACCCGATTCTTGCCTGATGTCCACACACATGGGAGGCAGTGGGTCGCAGTCAGGAGTGGGAGCCCTGTTTTATTCTCCCCCCCACCTCCTTTGAAAGAGCTATCCAATTAGTCCCACTCCCCCCTGCTCTATCCCCAGAGCCCTGCAAATTTTTCCTTTTCAAGTATTTATCCAATTCCCTTTTGAAAGTCACTATTGAATCTGCTTCCACCGCCCTTTCAGGCAGCGCATTCCAGATCATCGTAACTCGCTGCATCTCCCCTCTGATTCTTTTGCCAATTATCTGTGTCCTCTGGTTACCGACCCTCCTGCCAGTGGAAACAGTTTCTCCCTATCTACTCTATCAAAACCCCTCATAATTTTGAACACCTCTATTAGAACTCCCCTTAACCTTCTCTGCTCTAAGGAGAACAATCCCAGCTTCTCGAGTCTCTCCACATAACTGATGTCCCTCATCCCTGGTATCATTCTCGTAAATCTCCTCTGGGCCCTCTCCGAGGTTTACCAGGAATAAAGTATTGTGAGCAACAATACTGGGGAATTAATACAGACTCTTTCACCCTGAGGTGCTGAACAGAGAAGCCACTGGATGGTGAGCAGAAAGTAGGGGAGATGGTCGTCAAATGCTGACATCTGTTTCTTAACAAGCGACATCCCTCACTTTGAGCACAATATAGCATAAGAGCATAAGAAATAGGAGCAGGAGTAGGCCATACAGCCCCTCAGGCCTGCTCCATCATTCAGTCAGGTCATGGCTGATTTTTGACCTCAGCTCTGCTTTCCCGCCCGGTCTCCATATCCCTTGATTACCCTAAAGTCCCCAAAAATCTATCGATCTCAGTCTTCAGTATACTCAACGAATGAGCATCCACAGTCCTCTGGGGTAGAGAATTCCAAAGATTCACAATCCTCTGAGTGAAGAAATTTCTCCTCATCTCAGTCCTAAATGGCCGACCCCTTATCCTGAGACTATGCCCCCTAGTTCTAGACTCTCCAGCCAGGGGATACAGCCTCTCAGCATCTACCTTGTCAAGCCCCCTCAGAATTTTATATGTTTCAATGAGATCACCTCTCATTCTTCTAAACTCGTGATGTGGAGATGCCGGTGATGGACTGGGGTGGACAAATGTAAGGAATCTTACAACACCAGGTTATAGTCCAACAAATTTATTTTAAAATCACAAGCTTTCGGAGATTATCTCCTTCGTCAGATGAATGAATGTAAAGGTTCTCAAATCGCATATCTTATACTATGTTGGGACAGCATCACACCAATCAAAAGGTGTCGTTGTTATTCAAACAGGCCAGTCACGGAGAACAGCACGTCCCAGTACACTAGATATACATTGTGTCTATTACACAGGCAGGCAGAAAGAAACTCAAAATGGCAGAGAGAGAGAGAATTTTTAAAAACATATAAATTTTTTCCCCCTTTTTGCTGGTGGGGTTACGTGTAGCGTGACATGAACCCAAGATCCCGGTTGAGGCCGTCCTCATGGGTGCGGAACTTGGCTATCAACTTCTGCTCGACGATTTTGTGTTGTCGTGTGTCTCGAAGGCCGCCTTGGAGAACGCTTACCCGAAGGTCGGTGGCTGAATGTCCTTGACTGCTAAAGTGTTCCCCGACTGGGAGGGAACCCTCCTGTTTGGCGATTGTTGCGCGGTGTCCGTTCATCCGTTGTCGCAGCGTCTGCATGGTCTCGCCAATGTACCATGCTCCGGGGCATCCTTTCCTGCAACGTATGAGGTAAACAACGTTGGCCGAGTCACAGGAGTATGAACCATGTACCTGGTGGGTGGTGTCCTCTCGTGTGATGGTGGTATCCGTGTCGATGATCTGGCATGTCTTGCAGAGGTTGCCGTGGCAGGGTTGTGTGGTGTCGTGGACGCTGTTCTCCTGAAAACAGACCATCGTTCGCAGCAAGTTACCCAATCTGTTTTTATATTTCTTGCTCGTTTATTCTCATGTATTTTCTCCCTCTTTATCAATTTTTTTGCTGGTTTCTAAATCTCTCCCAATCCTCGGGTTTACTACTCTTTTTGGCACCATTATAAGGCCCTTCTTTTAATCTAATACTATCCTTAACTTCTTTAGTTAGCCATGGATGGAACACTTACAAGTTTTTATTCCTTAATGGAATGTATATTTGTTGAGAATTATGAATTATTTCTTTAAATGTTTGCCATTGTTTATCTACCGTCATATCTTTTAATCTAATTTCCCAATCAACCTTAGCCAACTCGCCCCTCATACCTATGTAATTGGCTTTGTTTAAGTTTAGGACTCAAGTTTCAGATTTAAGTATGTCACTCTCAGACTCAATGTGAAATTCTATCATATTATGATCACTCTTCCCTAGAGGATCCTTTACTATAAGATTATTAATTAACCCTGCCTCATTACTCAAGACAAGATCTAAAATAGCCTAAAATAGCCTGTTCCCTGGTTGGTTCCACGACGTATTGCTCTAGGAAACTGCCTTGAATGCATTCCATGAACTCGTCCTCTAAGCTACTTTTGCCAATTTGATTTGCCCAGTCTATAAGAAGATTAAAGTCCCCCATGATTATTGCATTCTCTTTGTTACAAAGAGAGAAGTACAGATGGGGGAGGAGATTCTACACAACTCAACCCAACATATCCATCTGGAAGGCTGAACCTTCAGCTCCCCCATTACAACATCTAACTGGCTCGGGAATGGCTCCAAGGTTTACACCTTTGCTCTCTGACTGGAATGTCTATTCCAGGTGCAGATTACTCTTTGTTGGAAGAGAATTAATTGAAACACATCTTGAAAGCAAAGCAAAGCCACTGATGAACATAATTTGTCCATGAGTACATGAAAAAAACATTAAATGAGGTCCCTTGGGATCAGATACTGGATATGCCAGTTTTCTCAAATGACGGGACAGTGTAGAGGGAGCTTTACTCTGTATCTAACCCATGCTGTACCTGCCCCTGGGAGTGTTTGATGGGACAGTGTAGAGGGAGCTTTACTCTGTATCTAACCCATGCTGTACCTGCCCCTGGGAGTGTTTGATGGAACAGTGTAGAGGGAGCTTTACTCTGTATCTAACCCGTGCTGTACCTGCCCTGGGAGTGTTTGATGGGAAAGTGTAGAGGGAGCTTTACTCTGTATCTAATCCGTGCTGTACCTGCCCTGGGAGTGTTTGATGGGACGGTGTAGAGGGAGCTTTACTCTGTATCTAACCCGTGCTGTACCTGCCCTGGGAGTGTTTGATGCGACAGTGTAGAGGGAGCTTTACTCTGTATCTAATCTGTGCTGGACCTGCCCTGGGAACTCTTGGTTAACACCATAAGATGTGGAATTAGAGTCTCAGTTCTGTGACATTCAGGGACCCTTTCAATTAGTGCCAGCAAATATAAGAACAGATGACACTGGGTTGTGAATTTGATTGCAAAGTTTTTAAGAATTACATTTTGAGTCTCAGTGCATTCAAATTTTAGGCAATTAACGAATTTTAAATGAGCTTGATTAACTTTAAAAATCATTTACAGTTGTAAATAGACGTTCATCAAATCCGATTGTTCTTTATGTGAACTCCTACCTTGTGCCCTTAATGAAAATGCAGATTTTTTGGGGCATTTTGGATTAATCGAGTGGTTGGGGATATTAATGGAATTGGATGTCCCATCTTGGGCAATCAATGTCAGCACCAGGCTCTCCCCAGCGCCAATGGGGCAAGAGACTGGGAATTTGGTTCCGCACTTGATCAGGGAGTGAGTGGTGTTGCTGGGCTGATGCACGGCTAACAGGGAGCTTGACTGTTGGCTGCCCGTAGAGTGGATTAGATCTGGTGGGATATTAAAGGTTATCTAGAGTGAGCGGGAGAGTGGGATTAGACTGGGTGGGATATTAATGGGTTTGGGGAGTGAGTAGTAGAGTTGGATTAGATTGGGTGGGACATTAAAGTGTACAGGGAGTGAGCGGGAGAGTGGAATTAGACTGGGTGGGATATTAAAGGGTACGGGGAGTGAGCGGGAGAGTGGGATTAGACTGGGTGGGATATTAAAGGGTACGGGGAGTGAGTGGAAGAGAGGATTAGACTGGGTGGGATATTAAAGGGTACGGGGAGTGAGGGGGAGAGTGGGATTAGACGGGGCATGTGAAGAACACCAGTGAGACTTTATTGGCTTGTTTCTGTACGCAACATTCCGGCATTCCACAATCCTGATTTCGAATATTGCTGTAGGACAGGACTCTGTGTGAGATCGATTATTGGATGTTGCAGTTGATTCTAACTGAGATTAGTTCTTTATTAAAGCTTAATTGGAAAACACTGTTCATGCAAATTCTGTCATAATGATACATCGCATTGCTAAGATGTTAGCTGGTTACCATCTCTCATAATGTTATTGAGATAAAATGGCTGTTTTGCTGTTTACTGTCTCCACTTTCCCCTTTAATGTCCAAGATGTTGGTAGTTAACAATGTTCTGGGATAGTTACATGCCATCTGTTGGATGGGTAATTAATAAGCTTTGCTTATGTACAAAACTGGAGAGAATTGGTTCAAACGAGGTGTACAATAAAGGCAGGAAAACGGAACAGCCAATCTCTTTTAAAAATTCACTCTCGGGATGTGGGCATCGCTGGCGAGGCTGGCATTTATTGCCCATCCCTAATTGCCCTTGAGAAGGTGGTGGTGAGCCGCCTTCTTGAACCGCTGCAGTCCGTGTGGTGAAGGTTCTCCCACAGTGCTGTTAGGAAGGGAGTTCCAGGATTTTGACCCATAAATCTCAGTGTCTGCACAGTTTATCTGTTAATATGCCCATAAAAGACACACACCCACACATACACACCCACACACACCCACACACACACGCAAACACACGCAAACACACCCACACCAACATCCACACACAAACACACCCACACACACCCACACCCACACACACACAAAAACAGACAGACACACACACACAAACATATCCACACACACCCACACACACCCACACACAGACACACCCACACCCACACACCCACACCCACACACAGACACACCCACACACACACCCACCCACTCACACACACCCACACCCACACACCCACACACACACACTACACCCTCACCCACACACAAACACACACCCACACACTCACCAACGCACACACACACAAACACACACACACCCCCATATACAAACACACACAACCATAAAGTGTACAATTGTGTACACTCAGCCCTGAGTCAAATATACAATAGTGTGCAGTCAGTCCAGAGACAAATATACAATAGTGTACACTCAGCCCTGAGTCAAATATACAATAGTGTGCAGTCAGCCCAGAATCAAATATACAGTAGTGTACAGTCAGCCCAGTGTCAAATATACAATAGCGTACAGTCAGCCCAGAGTCAAATATACAATAGCGTACAGTCAGCCCAGAGTCAAATATACAATAGTGTACAGTCAGCCCAGAGACAAATATACAATAGCGTACAGTCAGCCCAGAGACAAATATACAATAGCGTACAGTCAGCCCAGAGTCAAATATACAATAGTGTACAGTCAGCCCAGAGACAAATATACAATAGCGTACAGTCAGCCCAGAGTCAAATATACAATAGTGTACAGTCAGCCCAGAGTCAAATACACAATCGCGTACAGTCAGCCCAGAGTCAAATATACAATAGCGTACAGTCAGCCCAGAATCAAATATACAATAGCATACAGTCAGCCCAGAGACAAATATCCAATAGTGTACAGTCAGCCCTGAGTCAAATATACAATAGTGTACAGTCAGCCCTGAGTCAAATATACAATAATGTACAGTATGCCCAGAGTCAAATATACAATAGCGCACAGTCAGCCCAGAATCAAATATACAATAGTGTACAGTCAGCCCAGAGTCAAATACACAATAGTGTACAGTCAGCCCAAAGTCAAATATACAATAGCGTAGTCAGCCCAGAGTCAAATATACAATAGCGTACAGTCAGCCCAAAGTCAAATATACAATAGCGTACAGTCAGCCCAAAGTCAAATATACAATAGCGTAGTCAGCCCAAAGTCAAATATACAATAGCGTACAGTCAGCCCAGAATCAAATATACAATAGCGTGCAGTCAGCCCAGAGTCAAATATACAGTAGTGTACAGTCAGTCCAGAGACAAATATACAGTAGTGTACAGTCAGTCCAGAGACAAATATACAATAGCCTGCAGTCAGCCCAGCAGAATTTACGCATAGCAAGATTCCATAAATAGCAATGTGATGAGTAACGACTTAGCCAGTTTTTGGTGACGTTAACTGAAGGAGGAAATTTACCCAGGGCAAAAGGAGAACTCCCTGCTCTTCTTCAAACAGTGCTGCAGGATCCTTTACACCCAGAACAAACCAGGCAATGAAAAATAGAACTGTGTTGTTTGGGCTCCTCAGACGGGATAGCCACGGCACTGCGACTCGAGACGGCTGTACTACAACCTGCTGATACCCACCTGCCGAAAACTGGCCCCCAGTTACAATTGGGCCTAGTGTCTTTAGAAAAGGAGAGGAGAAAATTGAGCGGAAAAATCATTTACTTCATTTATACAATGTTCTGCTCTAATCTTTGCTCTCCCAGTCCAGCAGAAGTATGCGCAGTCATATCTCCCGTCAAATTATCCTTTGACCCTTCCTTCAATCTATGGCGCTGTCAAGATTGCTGCCGATAAGACAGAGCTAGATTTAAATTTCTGGCCTCTTTTTCTGTACTTTGCCGCAGGGAATTGTTGCTTCGCCGGTGAATTTATTTCTGGAGATCCTCACTTTCAGCCAACAGGTCCTTCAATTATAATGAAAAGTCTTTTTGGAGGAAGGAGATTGAGAGAGCAAGTTTGACCCTTCCAATATCTTGATAATTGCATCTCTTGCTCGAGATCAGCTGTTTTATTAAAACCTCGTCCGCTAAGGTGGATTTTTTTTTTAAAGTCGAGAGAAGTTGGGAAAGGTGCTATCACATTAGCTTCAAATGCAATCTGTTTATCTTAAAGTACATTCCATTTTCTCTGCCTTTTTCCTTTTATTCTCTTTGTTCCAGGTCTTTCCAACCATTGCCCCATCTCTTTCAGCCATCTTCTCCTCTTTAATTGACTGTGCTTTCCTCCCCTTTCTCTCCGCAGGGTTCCTGACTGGGAGAGGGTCACACAGAGCCCTTTGTTAGTGTGGGCCGACACAGTGAAGAGCAAACACTGCGAGCCTCTGCTCCCATAGGCACAAACCACAGAACCGTGGAAGCCTGTATGTGATTTGCACCTGTGTCTACTGAGCCTGCACACAAGCTCTTCTACAACAAAAACCATCACATCCCCCTTCTGCTTACATAATAACAGTTATTAAACTTCAAAGTAATTGCATGTAAAGCATTTTGAGATGGTCCCACTGGAATGTGCCATGTGCTGAAACTGATGCCTCAAGAGGACTATGAACCAGACTGGTCACTGGGAAGGTAACACATTGTCAAATTAAGGTGCTAATTTGGCTCGATCAGTGCTGGGACACACAGGCTGTGATGCTCCCAGGTTCAATCCTTGGTCTTTTTTTCATTCATTCATGGGATGTGGGCGTCGCTGGCAAGGCCGGCATTTATTGCCCATCCCTAATTGCCCTTGAGAAGGTGGTGGTGAGCCGCCTTCTTGAACCGCTGCAGTCCGTGTGGTGAAGGTTCTCCCACAGTGCTGTTAGGAAGGGAGTTCCAGGATTTTGACCCAGCGACGATGAAGGAACGGCCGATATATTTCCAAGTCGGGATGGTGTGTGACTTGGAGGGGAACGTGCAGGTGGTGTTGGGCCCATGTGCCTGCTGCCCTTGTCCTTCTAGGTGGTAGAGGTCGCGGGTTTGGGAGATGCTGTCGAAGAAGCCGTGGCGAGTTGCTGCAGTGCATCCTGTGGATGGTACACACTGCAGCCACAGTGCGCCGGTGGTGAAGGGAGTGAATGTTTAGGGTGGTGGATGGGGTGCCAATCAAGCGGGCTGCTTTGTCCTGGATGGTGTCGAGCTTCTTGAGTGTTGTTGGAGCTGCACTCATCCAGGCAAGTGGAGAGTATTCCATCACACTCCTGACTTGTGCCTTGTAGATGGTGGAAAGGCTTTGGGGAGTCAGGAGATGAGTCAGGTCTGTGATGAGTTAGCTGATCCCAGGTAGGCTGGTCTCGGGCTGGAGGTTCCTAAATCCTCACTGCCCCAGAGTAGGAAGCAAAAAATCACGGTACCCCTCCTGATTGAGTCAGACAGCACCGATGTTTGGTGAAGACAGGACACCATGTACAGCTGTGAGACCCACCATAGAGGAATAGCCTGCTGACACTCGCTCTCTCAACTCAGCCATGAAGAATGGGTAAAGGAACAGGGAGCTGCCCACAGGAACCAGGGAGCCCAGGAAGAGAAGAAAATTAGGGAGAAAAGCAAGGATTTAGAACAGAGATGACTCCACCCAGTACAACATCCTCTCTGCACCAAAACCCTACTTTGGCTGCATCCCCTCCCCTTTCTCTGTCTGCAACGTTTGCAGAACGTGGCTCACTGTAAATTTCTAAAGATGAATGTTACCCGGTAGACTGAGAGGATTGCACAGACCCAAAGGACGATCATTAATTCATGTAATTCCTGGAACAAATGAAAACAGATTGTCATTCTCATTCAATTTTCAATTTGATGCGAAACTACGACACACATCCCCTCGGAGGACTGAGGCAGTGGAGTCTGTAATTGTGCTTTTGAAGGATCTTGTTCTTCCAAATATTCGGGGTAGGTTTTCGGGCAGCAGCCATTTTCCAATCAGCTTTCAGTTTCCAGGATTGGTGCTGAAACTCACTGTTCTGCATCTCCTACAATTCCTATTCTATCCCTGAGTGGAGCTGACTCTGGTACACACAGTGTTTGTGTCCAAAGTCGCACTGGGCAGTTTGGTTTTGGAGTGCGGAATTCCTGGTCATTTTTCCATTGCTGTTTCTGGGATCTTGCTGTGCACACAATGACTGCCTGCATAACAATGCTGATTTGTATGTCACTTTACGCATGGTGAGACCCCATACAGCCATGAGATGAGTGCCTCAGTTCAGGTGTTTCGAATGGTGATGGTTGATACAGGAACGTTGTCCAGAACACCTTAGAGTTTCTCCCACTCCCTCGTCAGAAGATTGGTGGCAATCCCAAGGAAATTCACCCCCTCATTCCTCTTTAAATAATGGATCTGATCGACTGGAACAAGCAGACCGGACTTGGGTTTAATGTCTCCGCCCCCTCAGTGCTGCACTGCAGTATTGGCCCACATTGTTAAGCACGCCAGTGCCTGACTCCGAGGTAAGCTGCAGTGGGAGTGTCCCGTTGCTGCATTTGTCGGTCCCTCTGCTCTATGTTTGGATGGAGCCTTTTGTGAGGTACAGGAGGGAATTACAACAGGGACAGGCCAGGCATGAAAGGAGCTGGGGTTCGGGATATGTGACACCGTTCCCTGTCAGACTTTGTGAGAGCTGCTTTCGAAACCAATCACAATGCTTCCTTTCTCTGTGTTGTTCTGCTGATCTCCCAGTGATACCAAACAAGATTAATAATACAATTCGGAGCCTGCCAACATTCGCCCAAAAAAAACAAACAGAATTAGTTATTTCCAATAGTCTATTACTGAGTTAAACAGGTATAAAAAATGAGCTCAATTTGAGATCTTTATTAAAACGCCCACATCATTTTAAATTGTGCTTTATTCATTCGTGATGATTTTCTGACTTTAATATTGAATGCTGATTTAACCGTGTGCAGCAGTCAAAAAATATAAAGCATTAGAAGCACTTTACTTGAGGAGATGTAGGTCCCTCTAACACATACACACGCACATATACACACACACACATGTATACACACACATATACATACACATATACACACATATATACACATACACACATATACACCATATACACATGTATACACACATATACACGTACACACATATACTCATACATACATATACACACACATATGCACATATACATACATATATACATACACATACATATACATACACACACATAGAACACATATACACACATATACACACACATACACACATATATATACATACACACCCACATACACATACATATACGCACATATATATATACACACACATATACACACAGATATATATACACATACATATACACAGAAACAAACACACAGTGCGGGAATGTGGGATCAGTATTTTACCATCTGGACTCACCCATGAAGAGTGGGACTCAAACTGTCGCCCAGCAGAAGTCAGCTCTTTCGGGGCAAAATAATTTGAATATAAAATACTTTCAGGCCTCATAAAGAAAGGACAGGAGGGGAACTAATGTTTAGCGTGACTGGCCCCTAAATCACCAATGTAGGGCCTGCAGCAAGACCTTTGACCTTAAGTAAATGGGAGTCAAGCCTCCAGCATCAAGAAATAAGAAGCGATCTGGTCAAAATTGATCCTTAAGGGCTCAATAAAATTACTAAAGCCATTCATTGTGTTGCAGTCGGGCTAATGGCCCACCTCTGGGCTGTCAAGGCAGATGTGCAACAATTAAAGAACCCAACTTTTGACAGCTGATGGACATTTGCTGGAAACCTCAGACAGTTATTACAGCGAATGGCACTTAGAACCACTATTGACTTTTGAGCCATTAAATGTTCAGAGCAATGTAACACTATGTCACTTGTTTTTCTAATGAATGCCGCAGGACTCGTTTTTTTCTCTCCAGCGAGCTTGATAACATGTCTGACCCAGCAAGATAAAGTCTCAACACCTGGAAAGAGACTGACGAATATAGCCAGCCACATTGTTGCTCTCCTCTTGCCTCTTTTTCAAGCTTTGAAAAATTCTTGCATTTCCTCAGAAAACTCGAGGCTTTTTTGAAATTCTGGAATTTTTTTGTTTGTTTTTGTGGTTGTCAAGGTGCATAATAGCACTGAGGAATTCACTGCACCCAGTGTCAGCATCAAGTATTCACCACGTCGGGTGTCTTGGGACTCCATCTATCTGCCGTTCTTCCCCCCCTTCAAACATCTCCTCAAAATCTAAACCTTTGTGCCTTCAGCCAACTCCTCAAACTTCTCTCCCTATCTCCTGTTCTGCTCCTCCAGTTCATGAAAAGCGCTATATAACTGCAAGATTTGGGATCTCACCTTGCCTCATATATGCGTTTGTGTGCGTGTATGTGTGTTTGTGTCTGTGTGAGTGTGTGTATATGTTTGCATGTGTGTGTGTCTGTGATTGTGTGTTTGTGCTTGTGCAGATGCGTGTGTTTGTATCTGTGCATGTGTGTTTTGTGCCTGTGTGTGTATATGTATGCGTGTCTGTGATTGTGTGTTTGTGCTTGCACGGGTGTGTGCGCGTGTGAGTTTTGTGTCTGTGCGTGTGAGTTTTGTGTCTGTATGTGAGTTTTGTGCCTGTATGTGTGTTTTGTGTCTATACATGTGTGTTCTGTGCCTGTATGTGTGTTTTGTGTCTGTGCGTGTGTGTTTTGTGTCTGTGTGTGTGTTTTGCGTCTGTGCGTGTTTGTGTGTGTTTGTGTGTATCTGTGTGTTTGTGAGTTTGTGTGTGTTTGTGTGTGTTTGTGCGTGTTTGTGTGTGTTTGCGTGTGTCTGTGTGTATGTCTGTGTGTGTCTGTGTGTGTCTGCGTGTGTCTGTGTGTGTTTGTGTGTGTGTTTGTGCGTGTGTGTGTGTGTTTGCGTGTGTCTGTGTGTATATGGTGCTAAAACAGCAAATGGGCAGGAAGAGCTCATGTTCAGTCAGGTGACCTTTTGTAGTTCGCACTGAAATCAGAACTGAAGAACTTATTGATTGAATGCAAATAGAGCCGCAGCCTGTACAGTATCACGTCCCGTTATATTGTAAGTTCCTGGCCAAGCAATGTAATTACACACCATCAATTAGTAGTGACATTGTTATTGTGATGTTTAAGTCATTCCCTATTTTCCTTTTGCTCGTGCACATGGATTTCAAAGTGAAGACATACTGAATAGGACTCACCACAGCTGCACCGAGAGGAGGGGCCAGGACAGTGAGGGGCAGTGAGGGGAGTGAGGGCAGTAACGGGCAGCGAGGGGCAGTGAGGGGAGTGAGGGCAGTAACGGGCAGCGAGGGGCAGTGAGGGGAGTGAGGGCAGTAACGGGCAGCGAGGGGCAGTGAGGGGAGTGAGGGCAGTAACGGGCAGCGAGGGGCAGTGAGGGGAGTGAGGGCAGTAACGGACAGCGAGGGGCAGTGAGGGGAGTGAGGGCAGTAACGGGCAGCGAGGGGCAGTGAGGGGAGTGAGGGCAGTAACGGACAGTGAGGGGAGTGAGGGCAGTAACGGGCAGTGAGGGGAGTGAGGGGAGTGAGGGGCAGCGAGGGGCAGTGAGGGGAGTGAGGGCAGTAACGGGCAGCGAGGGGCAGTGAGGGGAGTGAGGGCAGTAACGGGCAGCGAGGGGAGTGAGGGCAGTAACGGGCAGCGAGGGGCAGTGAGGGCAGTAACGGGCAGCGAGGGGCAGTGAGGGGAGTGAGGGCAGTAACGGACAGCGAGGGGCAGTGAGGGGAGTGAGGGCAGTAACGGGCAGTGAGGGGCAGTGAGGGGAGTGAGGGCAGTGAGGGGCAGCGAGGGGCAGTGAGGGGAGTGAGGGCAGTAACGGGCAGCGAGGGGAGTGAGGGCAGTAATGGGCAGCGAGGGGCAGTGAGGGGAGTGAGGGCAGTAACGGGCAGCGAGGGGCAGTGAGGGGAGTGAGGGCAGTAACGGGCAGCGAGGGGAGTGAGGGCAGTAATGGGCAGCGAGGGGCAGTGAGGGGAGTGAGGGCAGTAATGGGCAGTGAGGGGCAGTGAGGGGCAGTGAGGGGAGTGAGGGCAGTAACGGGCAGCGAGGGGAGTGAGGGCAGTAACGGGCAGCGAGGGGAGTGAGGGCAGTAACGGACAGCGAGGGGCAGTGAGGGGAGTGAGGGCAGTAACGGGCAGTGAGGGCAGTAACGGGCAGCGAGGGGAGTGAGGGCAGTAACGGGCAGCGAGGGGCAGTGAGGGGAGTGAGGGCAGTAACGGGCAGCGAGGGGAGTGAGGGCAGTAACGGGCAGCGAGGGGAGTGAGGGCAGTAACGGACAGCGAGGGGCAGTGAGGGGAGTGAGGGCAGTAACGGGCAGTGAGGGGCAGTGAGGGGAGTGAGGGCAGTAATGGGCAGCGAGGGGCAGTGAGGGGAGTGAGTGGCAGTGAGGGGAGTGAGGGGCAGTAATGGGCAGCGAGGGACAGTGAGGGGAGTGAGGGCAGTAACGGGCAGCGAGGGGCAGTGAGGGGAGTGAGGGCAGTAACGGGCAGCGAGGGGAGTGAGGGGAGTGAGGGCAGTAACGGGCAGTGAGGGGCAGTGAGGGGAGTGAGGGCAGTAATGGGCAGCGAGGGGAGTGAGGGGAGTGAGGGCAGTAACGGGCAGTGAGGGGAGTGAGGGGAGTGAGGGCAATAATGGGCAGCGAGGGGCCAGGACAGCTGAGAGTCTCTCCCTGTCTCTCAAAAAGGCTGCCATTTCCTTATTTTCATTTGCAATATTACCTGCATCTGTTTTTAAAGGTCCCACACTAACCTTGACTACCCTTTTTCTTCTAATATAATTGTAAAAACTTTTTGTGTTAATCTTGATATCCCTCACAAGTTTCTTTCCATATTCCCTTTTTGCAGCTCTTACTATATTTTTTATCTTCCTTTGCTGTTCTTTATCTCTCTCCCAGTCCCCTGGATCTATGCTATTCTTTGCACTTTTGTACGCTCTTTCCCTTTAGTTTCATGTTATCTCTCACCTCTTTTGTCGACCATGGCTGTTTTATGGTAAGTGGACAGTGTGAGACTTCAGTTGAGATGTTACACTGAGGTCCCATCTCCCTGTTCCGGTGGATACCAAAGAAAAGCAGGGATTTCTCCTGGTTTCCTGGTCAACAATTGTCTCTCAACCAAAGACAGATTGACTGGTCACTCATCTCATTGCATTTAGGGGGATAATACAGGTGAACGATTGTCTATATAAAGCCCAGATCGGCCTAGAAAGCATTTTAAGAAAATGTTTTTTTGGAAGGACCAATAGAGCACGATTGTAAATATTAACAGTTCAACAATAACTGCACTTTAAAAGTAATTAATGCTGTCTCAAGCTATGTTCAAATCCCTCCATGGCCTTCCCCCTCCCAATCTCTGTTAGCTCCTCCAGCCCTACAACCCTCCGAGATCTCTGCACTCCTCCAATTCTGGCCTCTTGCACATCCCCGATTTTAATCACTCCGCCATTGGCGGCCGTGCCTTCAGCTGCCTGGGCCCTAAGCTCTGGAATTCCCTCCCTACACCTCTCCGACTCTCTCTCTCCTCCTTTAAGACGGTCCTTAAAACCTACCTCTTGGACCAAGCTTTTGGTCACCAGTCCTAATATCTCCTTATGTGGCTCAGTGTCAAATTTTGTTTGCTAGCGTTCCTGTGCAGTGCATCGGAAGGTTTTACTACGTTAAAGGTGCTATATTATTGGGGTTGTTGTTATAGGTAGAGGGATATTCTTCTTCATTCTATGTCACGTGGCCCTCGTTGTATTTTTGATATTAAGTTTGTTTGTAAATCCTAATGTCAAAGGAAACTACAGGTCAAGGACCATGCGCTCGGCCGAGGTTGGTCAGTCGGTCTCTGAGAGCCACTGTCCCAAAAGATTGTGACTGGAGAGATTGAGAAATGGGTCGGCTTTGCTTACCGCATTTTATCATGAAACCTCGTACAGCAGAACTAGAGTTGCCAACTCTGGTTGGACGTATTTCATCACATGGTTTTGTTGCTGTTGTTGTGCTGCATAAATGCAACTGTTATTACAGATGTCCCAGTAAAGGGTTAATGAAACTTGTGACAGGTGCCAACCACTGGCATTTCAGTGATATTTGAGTTTGGCAATGGCCTTGACTAAGTGTGACCTTGGCTCAGTGTAGCCTTGACAAGCCACTGAGGGACCCATGGCCAAGCAAATGGAACAATAATATAATGACGTTTGTAATCTACTAATGACAGAAATCTTATTTGAACAAGCTATCCTATTCCATCCCTAAAGCACGCGCTCTTTTGGAGCCGTGCATAATGGACAGAGGGTTCAGTGGGTTTGCTACTTTATCAGAACCTGCGGCATTTTATTAAATGTTCATTTCACCATCATGACAATATTTCCTTGATATTTAGTTTGGATGGTGCCGGTGTGCACTCGAAACTCCCTCCAGCAATTTCAGAAAACTCTAAAGGAGTATTAGAGTACGACTGCAAATAATAATAGATTGGCTTTACTTCAGACTTTTTTTCCGCAGTGCCGACTGCATTAGAGGAGAGATATCAGTTTATCACAAGTTTTTATTAAAATTTAAAACAAAAAATAAAAATGGGAGGAGAACCATTTTGGAAGAGGTCAGATGCTAACCATTGGCCAATGTAGACCTCTGCAGGTGGATTGAATCGAGGGCCAGTGTCGGGTAGATTATATCACCAACCTTTCCTTAACTTCTCAAGCTCTCTGGTCTCTTTCTATTTTATCAATGCTACTGTGATCATGTCTCCTCTGAACTTGCTGCTCTTGTACCATCTCTGCTCCAAGCCCTCAGGAACAAACTAGGCTCAAAAGGACCATTACTGTCACTGGGACAAGTCGAGACAATATCATTTTTTTTCTATTCGTTCATGGGATGTGGGCGTCGCTGGCAAGGCCGGCATTTATTGCCCATCCCTAATTGCCCTTGAGAAGGTGGTGGTGAGCCGCCTTCTTGAACCGCTGCAGTCCGTGTGGTGAAGGTTCTCCCACAGTGCTGTTAGGGAGGGAGTTCCAGGATTTTGACCCAGCGACAATGAAGGAACGGCGATATATTTCCAAGTCGGGATGGTGTGTGACTTGGAGTGGAACGTGCAGGTGGTGTTGTTCCCATGTGCCTGCTGCCCTTGTCCTTCTAGGTGGTAGAGGTCGCGGGTTTGGGAGGTGCTGTCGAAGAAGCCTTGGCGAGTTTCTGCAGTGCATCCTGTGGATGGTACACACTGCAGCCACAGTGCGCCGGTGGTGAAGGGAGTGAATGTTTAGGGTGGTGGATGGGGTGCCAATCAAGTGGGCTGCTTTGTCCTGGATGGTGTCGAGCTTCTTGAGAGTTGTTGGAGCTGCACTCATCCAGGCAAGTGGAGAGTATTCCATCACACTCCTGACTTGTGCCTTGTAGATGGTGGAAAGGCTTTGGGGAGTCAGGAGGTGAGTCACTCGCCGCAGAATACCCAGCCTCTGACCTGCTCTTGTAGCCACAGTATTTATGTGGCTGGTCCAGTTAAATTTCTGGGCAATGGTGACCCCCAGGATGTTGATGGTGGGGGATTCGGCAATGGTAATGCCATTGAATATCAAGGGGAGGTGGTTAGACTCTCTCCTGTTGGAGATGGTCATTGCCTGGCACTTGTCTGGCGCGAATGTTACTTGCCACTTATCAGCGCAAGCCCGGACTGCTTCATTATCTGAGGGGTTGCGAATGGAACTGAACACTGTGCAATCATCAGCGAACATCCCCATTTTTGACCTTATGATGGAGGGAAGGTCATTGATGAAGCAGCTGAAGATGGTTGGGCCTAGGACACTGCCCTGAGGAACTCCTGCAGCAATGTCTTGGGGCTGAGATGATTGGCCTCCAACAACCACTACCATCTTCCTTTGTGCTAGGTATGACTCCAGCCACTGAAGAGTTTTCTCCCTGATTCCCATTGACTTCAATTTTACTAGGGCTCCTTGGTGCCACACTCGGTCAAATGCTGCCTTGATGTCAAGGGCCGTCACTCTCACCTCACCTCTGGAATTCAACTCTTTTGTTCATGTTTGGACCAAGGCTGTAATGAGGTCTGGAGCCGAGTGGTCCTGGCAGAAACCAAACTGAGCATCGGTGAGCAGGTTATTGGTGAGTAAGTGCCGCTTGATAGCAATGTCGACGACACCTTCCATCACTTTGATGATGATTGAGAGTAGGTTGATGGGGTGGTAATTGGCCGGATTGGATTTATCCTGCTTTTTGTGGACAGGACACACCTGGGCAATTTTTCACATTGTCGGGTAGATGCCAGTGTTGTAGCTGTACTGGAACAATTTGGCTAGAGGTGCGGCTAGTTCTGGAGCACGAGTCTTCAGCACTACAGCCGGGATGTTGTCGGGGCCCATAGCCTTTGTTGTATCCAGTGCACTCAGCCGTTTCTTGATATCATGTGGAGTGAATCGAATTGGCTGAAGACTGGCTTCTATGATGGTGGGGATATCGGGAGGAGGCCGAGATGGATCATCCACTCGGCACTTCTGGCTGAAGATGGTTGCTAAATGCTTCAGCCTTGTCTTTTGCACTCACGTGCTGGACTCTGCCATCATTGAGAATGGGGATGTTTGCAGAGCCTCCTCCTCCCGTTAGTTGTTTAATTGTCCACCACCATTCACAACTGGATGTGGCAGGACTGCAGAGCTTTGATCTGATCCGTTGGTTGTGGAATCGCTTAGCTCTGTCTATAGCATGTTGCTTCCGCTGTTTAGCATGCATGTAGTCCTGAGTTGTATCTTCACCAGGTTGGCACCTCATTTTTAGATACGCCTGGTGCTGCTCCTGGCATGCTCTTCCACACTCCTCATTGAACCAGGGTTGATCCCCTGGCTTGTTGGTAATGGTAGAGTGAGGAATATGCCGGGCCATGAGGTTACAGATTGTGCTGGAATACAATTCTGCTGCTGCTGATGGCCCACAGCGCCTCATGGATGCCCAGTTTTGAGCTGCTCGATCTGTTCTGAATCTATCTCATTTAGCAGGTGATGGTGCCACACAACACGTTGGATGGTATCCTCAGTGCGAAGACGGGACTTCGTCTCCATGAGAACTGTGCGGTGGGCACTCCGACCAATACTGTCATGGACAGATGCATCTGCGACAGGTAGATTGGTGAGGATGAGATCAAATAGGTTTATTCCCTCATCACCTGCCGTAGGCCCAGTCTGGCAGCTATGTCCTTGAGGACTCAGCCAGCTCGGTCTGTAGTGGTGCTACTGAGCCACTCTTGGTGATGGACATTGAAGTCCCCCACCCAGAGTACATTCTGTGCCCTTGCTACCCTCAGGGCTTCATCCAAGTGGTGCTCAACATGGAGGAGTATTGATTCATCAGCTGAGGGAGGACAGTTGGTGGTTTCCTTGCCCATGTTTGACCTGATGCCATGAGATTTCATGGGGTCCAGAGTCAATGTTGAGGACTCCCAGGGCCACTCCCTCCTGACTGTATATCACTGTACCGCCACCTCTGGTGGGTCTGTCCTGCCAGTGGGACAGGACATACCCAGGGATGGTGATGGAAGAGTCTGGGACGTTGGCTGAAAGGTATGATTCTGTGAGTATGGCGATGTCAGGCTGTTGCTTGACTAGTCTGTGGGACAGCTCTCCCAATTTTGGTACAAGTCCCCAGATGTTAGTGAGGAGGGCTTTGCAGGGTCGACTGGGCTTGGTTTGCCTTTGTCGTGACCGGTGCCTAGTGGTCCGTCCGGTTTTATTCTTATTATAACTTTTTTTAAGCGAGATTTTACGACTGAGTGGCTTGCGAGGCCATTTCAGAGGGCAATTAAGAATCAACCACATTGCTGTGGGTCTGGAGTCACATATAGGCCAGACCGGGTAAGGACGGCAGGTTTCCTTCCCTAAAGGGCATTGGTGAACCAGATGGGCTTTCATGACAATCTGGTAGTTTCATGGCCACCATTACTGATACTAGTTTTTTTTAACTCCAGATTTTATTTAATTTAAATTCCCAGCTGTCGTGGGAGGATTTGAACTCATGACTCTGGATTATTAGTCCAGGCTTCTAGATTACTAGTCCAGTAACATAACCACTATGCTACTATGCTACTGTACCCCTAGGACTCAGTGCTACACAGAGTGATGCAATGAGTCTTTAGAGGAGCTCAAGAGTTAACTTGTTGCATCTTCATTTACTTTTAATTAGCTCGGTACATTTACATTTATATTACAAGGTTAAGATTTCTGCGTGATATCAAATGGGAAAATCAGCAAGCATCGTTACCATGTATCTACCTATTAATAAATGAATGGATTAACTACTTGAGGGGGATATTGCGTGAACTTTTATTAACACTACGTGCCAAATGCTTGTGCAGCAGACTCAGCTACGACCTTGTCGCAGGTAAAACACACTTGACATTTAAGCTTTCCTCCTCTTGGTTCTGACTTAAAAGTCACGAGCTTCAGATACTGCAGTGTCACAAACATTCTCACAAAGGGTATGTGCTGTTTCACAAAGTATTGACATATTCCTTCCATGGAATCCCACACTCGCTCACCTGACGAAAGAGAAAGCCTCCGAAAGCTTGTGATTTTGAAATAAAACAGTTGGACTATAACCTGGTGTTGTAAGATTCCTTACATCTTCCAGTAATCAGCCTTAATTGAAGGAATGCTGGCCATCCACACTTTATACTAGTGCTGTTCACAAACTATTTTATTGCTGATTTCCGTGCTCATCAAGGTGAGAAATATTAATGGGGAGGTGAATCACTTGTTGGAAAATGGAAGGTAATATGTACGTTTTCTGTCATTTTCCACACGATTAAAATGACTACAAATACACTCCCTCGCACTGAAGTTACGACTGGTGTAAGATGTGGCCTGAGCTTGGCCGACATCCTCTGAATTCTTTCCAGTGCATGGCCAAAGCCCCCCCACAGTGTCCCTGATCATTTGCTCAGACTCAGGCTGGGCACAGTAGCACGAGAGTGAAGAGATTTGTCAAAGCGAGACAAAAGGCAAGAAAACACAAAGCAACGTCTCAGCTCTGCCTACAGAAGCAGAGGGGGATTAATATCAAATGCAATTTTACAGTTCCGCCACATTAGACCTACATAGTGAGAGAGGGTGCACTTCAAAGTAAATCATTGTTTGTGAAGTACTTTGGGACATCAGGAGAGATGTGATAAGGCACAATTTAAATACAAGTTCTTTCCTTCTTAAAGGGAAACACCATTTCCGACAATAGGGCAGTTAGATTCATAATGACTCGGCCTCGCTTTGCAACCTGTGCAGCTGGAAAGGGAGAGAGAAAGGAACTGAGAGTGCAGGGAGGGCCACACTCTGGCACGTCCAGATATACAGGTGATTTGTCAACCAAAAGCGACAGGAACCATCTACCCCTCACCCACTTTTTGTTATTCATTCTCCGGACGTGGGCACCGCTGGCATTTATCGCCCATCCCTGGTTGCCCTGAGAAGGTGGTGGATGGCCTTCCACTTGACACGTCCTTGAAAGTAAAAAATTTGCAGGGCTGCGGGGAAAGGGCGGAGGAGTGGATTGCTCTTGCCTAGAGCCGGCGCGGACTCGATGGGCCGAATGGCCTCCTTCCGTGCTGGAACCTTTCTATGATTCTGACCGCTGAACTCGTTATTCTTTGACGGCAGGTTTCCCTCCCTAAAGGACATTAGTGAGCCAGTCAGGGTTTTTACCACAATCCGACGGCTTCATGGTCATTTTTACTGATAGCAGCTTCTAATTTCTAGATTTTTTAAACAGAATTCAAATTCTCAAACTGCTCTGGTGGGATTTAAACCCACATTCTCTGGATTATTAGTCCAGAAACACAACTGCTCCACCACCATACCTTCTGTCCTGTCATGTATTAAAGCGTGGGTGTCCAATATTTAGTCCAGGCCGACATACAATGAGGGCAGTGGAGCATCGCTCCACGGGAGCACAGATTGGAGAACTGGGTGAGCATGTCAGCACAACGGATCCAACGATTAAAAACTAGTGCTGGGGAAATCAGGAGTTCGTCAACCACAGCAGCCGATTCCCCAATTTGTGCTCCCGTCAAGCGAGGCAGTATTTCAAATCGTCCCAAAGGAATGGAGCTCAAAGACTTCCATGTGCCTCTCTCACCCACTTACTGGAATTCTCACCACTAGTATTCAATTAAGCTGCAAGGAATCACCATTAACTTAATATGCTTTTTTTTTACAACTGCTGAACGAGGGAGAGACATAGAGATAAGAGAGAAATGCGAAGTGATACATTTCGGTAGGAAGAACGAGGAGAGGCAATATAAACTAGAAGGCACAACTTTAAAGGGGGTACAGGAACAGAGAGATCTGGGGGTATATGAGCATAAATCGTGAAGGTGGCAGGGCAGGTTGAGAAAGTGGTTAAAAAAGCATCCAGGGAATCCTGGGTTTTATAAATAGAGGCATAGAGTCATGATGAACCTTTATAAAACGCTGGTTCGGCCACAACTGGAGTATTGTGTCCAGTTCTGGGCACCGCACTTTAAGAAAGATGTGAAGGCCGTAGAGAGGGTGCAGAAGAGATTTACTGGAATGATTCCAGGGATGAGGGGCTTTAGTTACGTGGATAGACTGGAGGAGCTGGGGTTGTTCTACTTGGAACAGAGACGGTTGAGAGGAGATTTGATAGAAGTATTCAAAATCATGAAGGGTCTAGACAGAGTAGATAGAGAGAAACTGTTCCCATTGGCGGAAGGGTCAAGGACCAGAGGGCATAGATTTAAGGTGATTGGCAAAACAACCAAAGATGACATGAGGAAAAACTTCTTTACACAGTGAGTGGTTGGGATCTGGAATGCACTGCCCGAGGGGGTGATGGAGGCAGATTCAATCATGGCCTTCAAAAGGGAACTGGATAAGTACTTGAAAGGAAAAAAATTGCAGGGCTGCGGGGATAGGGCGGGGGAGTGGGACTAGCTGGATTGCTCTTGCATAGAGCCGGCGTGGACTTGATGGGCCGAATGGCCTCCTTCCGTGCTGTAACCTTTCTATGATTCTATGATTCTAAGTGAGATAGAGATGGAAGAGAGATAGAAATACAGAGGCAAAGGAGAAATATAAAGAGAAATGGGAAACTTCTATCCCATTGGCCTAAACTGGATGTGAACTCCAACCTTAGATGTTAAAGGTCACTGTGCTAAATGACTATCCCAAAGTCTGCCTTCCATTCATCTCCTGGAAGAACCCCCATAGTAAACCACAGAGAGATGGACAGAGCAGTGAGACTAACCCACTTCCTGACAGTGATGAGAATGGCTCATTTAAAAATAATGATTTGCACTTTAAGAAGTTAAACACAAGAAGCAAGGGAGTCAAAGGATATGGGGAAAGGGCGGGAAAGTGGAGTTGAGGTAAAAATCAGATCAGCCATGATCTCATTGAATGGTGGAGCAGGCTCGAGGGGCCGAATGGCCTACTCCTGCTCCTATCTCTTAAGGTCTTACGGTCTAAGCACGTTCCGATCCAATCAATATAATCTAAAACTGAGCTCAGTCACTCTGCTCAGCGCTGATTGAAAGAAATGACTATTACTCCCCAAGAAGACGCTCTATCTGAGGTTACATTACTGCAAGCTCTAAAATCAGCTTTCAATGGAAAACAGTATAAGAAGCATTTTATTCCAGTTTGCTTTAAAGGTGATGTTCTGTTGTTTGTGCAGAGCAGTATGTTTAACTGATCGCCTTAATTTACTTCCTCGTGGATAAAGACTATACTGAAAGGCTAAGGGGAGATTTAATAGAGGTGTTCAAAATCATGAGGGGTTTTGATAGAGTAAATAAGGAGAAACTGTTTCCAGTGGCAGAAGGGTCGGTAACCAGAGGACACAGATTGAAGGTAATTGGGAAAAAAGCCAGAGTGGGGAGATGAGGAGAATTTTTTTTACGCAGCGAGTTGTTATGATCTGGAATGCGCTGCCTGAAAGGGCGGTGGAAGCAGATTCAATAATAACTTTCAAAAGGGAATTGGATAAATAGTTGAGGGGGAAAAGTTTGCAGGGCTATGGGGAAAGAGCAGGGGAGTGGGACGAATTGGATAGCTCTTTCAAAGAGCCGGCACTGGCACGATGGGCCGAATGGCCTCATTCTGTGTGCTGTAAGATTCTATGGTCCTATGGCCTGTACCCCTGCACAAGTCAGCGAGAGGAGAGGGAACGGGGAGGGGGGAGTGCGAAACAAATGAAGCCCCTATTTTTGCGGGTTGTTTAAGGGACTTGCATGTCCCTGTTAGAACTGCAGCCTGCTGGTAATAAGGGACATCTCCGAAGCTGTCAAGCAAACACCACTAAGGATGTAAGAGTAAGTCGACAGCAGGCCCTGTTTGTTTTGCTCTGAATCCCACATCCGATAATGGCTTGGCCCTTTTGACTCCTCAGTAACGGCACATTTTTCAAATGTCAGCGATGCAGTGATGTCGCACTCTGCAAAAAAAAACAGGACTGACACTTAAAGGGGAATTAATCCAAGAAACAAAATCACAGCATCACATGCGGAGCTGATCTGAGTGACATTTTCAATTTCATTCATGGAAGATTTACTATCTTTTGACTCATCCCATCCTCCCTCCCCCTGCTCCCCCCCATAAAGCTCAGAAAACCTTTACACTGTGATTCTGTAACTTAATAACTGGAAATAATCAAAAAAAGATCAAATCCATTCTGCAGGAATGCAACATCAACAGAACTCAAAATTACAAAACGGAAAATAAAATCAACTGGCTTTGGCTGAGATACTGAAGTGAACCTTCTTTTAAGTTTCGAGAAATGTTTTGATAGAATTTCCAGCTGAATTATCCTCCATTCAGAGAAATGCAGAATAAATTTTAAATATAATTTAGCAAAATTGGAACCAGAAAAATGAACAAAGCCTTCTGGTCCCTCATCCCATTCACTCCCATTGTATACAATCCCAATGGACCAAACCCTATCCCATTCACTCCCATTGTATACAATCCCAATGGACCAAACCCCTTCCCATTCACTCCCATTGTATACAATCCCAATGGACCAAACCCCTTCCCATTCACTCCCATTGTATACAATTTCAATGGACCAAACCCCTTCCCATTCACTCCCATTTTCTAGAATCCCAATGGACCAAACCCTATCCCATTCACTCCCATTGTATAGAATTCCGATGACAGTTACATGGGTAAGATGGGTATAGAGGGATATGGGCCAAGTGCAGGCAATTGGGACTAGCTTAGTGGTATAAACTGGGCGACACGGACATGTTGGGCCGAAGGGCCTGTTTCCATGTTGTAAACTTCTATGATCCTATGATTCTATGATTCTATTCATTCCCATTTCATAGAATTCCAAAGGACCAAACCCCATCCCATTCACTCCCATTGTATAGAATTCCAAACTATAGCAATGTGGAGGGACTTTTCAGCTTTAGAAATAGAGCAGGTGGAGACAGCAGAGCTGGACTGAAGCAAGATCGTGGAAGGATTTGTAAATGAGGATTTTGAAATCAGCGCAATGAGGGAGAGGGATAAACCACACAGCACAATGAAGATTAAATTCTATTATTTTATATTGTGCTTGTCTTCATTCTTGTGGGGATTGCTGGATCACTTTGGCAGCACTGGGATTCGGGGATTCTCGATTATTCTCTGTTTCCGTTACGCAGTGGGGTGCAGGGGTGATAGCTCTCCCCGTTATAGCAGAGAATGAAATGGCTGGAGCGAGACACGATGACTTCATGCATTTCAACTGATAAAATATCCCTGAAGTTAAAACCTCTCCCATCCTCTCTTGAAGGCACGTACTTGTGCTGGGTTACAGTTCCAACATCTCACCACATGGCACTTTCTTCATGTATGAGCCCAGTCAGATACCTGTGGGAGGCACCATCGTTCATCCGAATCCGATGGCAGTGGTCACTAGGGTGCGATCCGGACTGGGATCCCCGGTTGATTTGTTCCCCTCCCAAATCTGAGATATTGCAGCACCAATACTACATCCCTGGCTGCTGTCAGCCGACTGGCTCACTTTCACTCTGCACTGTTCATTTACCGACTAATCCATCAACAGGGACTTGAATCACCAGTTTTAATTCAGTCAATCCAGAGGCTTAAAAGAAAAAAAAAATCTTTATGGACTGTTTCATTCTTGCCTTTGTCAGTCGGCTAAAAAAGTGAGAGACATCTGGAATCGAATTGTGGACGTTCCGTGTGGGTACAGTTTGAAAGCGGGACATCACTAGCGGAAGAGACTGAGCATTAAAAAAGTTGGCGGGGATGAAATTATTCAGTTTATTCACAGAAGGGGAAGGTAACGCTCCCATTCCAAAGCCCAGTGAATATCCATCATCCTATTCCCCATAGTAATTGTCGACAGTTCTGCAGCTTTCAGGCAAATTCCCTTCTCGAACTACTCTCCCCAATTAGGCAGCAATTTCAGGCTTGCATCATAATTAAGTACAGCTTTGTTACTTTGTTATTGAGATGAGACAGACCAGGAGTTTCCAGGTATTGCATTCTGGCAGTGATATATAGACTCATTTTGCCCTTTCTTGTTCTCTATTCCAGGCCGCAGACAAGTTATATTAGAAACGTAGAATGTCACATTGAGAGAATAATCGATACCACAGAATCATTACAAAACAGCAATCTGATTAATGAGACTCAGGATTGCAGGATTTAAGGACACACTCTTGGCGGACTCCTCAGCGCAGGACTGAGGGAGTGCTGCGTTGTCTGAGGGGCTGTTTTTCAGATGAGACGTTAAACCAAGGCCACCGTCTGCCTCTTCTGGTGGCCAAGGCACAATTCGAGGAGGAGCAGGGAGCTTCCCGGTGTTTTGATGATGTGTGCGTTACTTTAATTCAAACAACACAGTACCACCAAAAAAGAACATCTCAATTTACCGTTTATGGGATCTTGCTGTGTGTTAATTGGCTGCTGTATTTGCCTACACAGCAACAGTGGCTGGACTTCCTCTTGCACAGCATCATGGGAGCACCTTCACCACACGGACTGCAGCGGTTCAAGAAGGCGGCTCACCACCACCTTCTCAAGGGCAATTAGGGATGGCCAATAAATGTTGGCCTTGCCCTCATTTCCGAAGATGTGAAAGGCACTAAATAAGTTCAAGTCCTTTCTTAATGTTCACATATTTCATCAGGGGCCACCGGGTGTCAATCAGGGACAGACGGAAATTCTGGCACATTTTCCCGCAGCCTAACCCAGCAGCCCTGAACCTACTGCTGGACAGTGCGTGTGTTTAGATGTCAGGTGCGTCCAGGGGCGGACAGGCTGGTCACTATCTCGGCCTCCGCATGGAGACCGGTACCTCAGGACACACCAGCACCTTCAGGAGACGGAGGTGAGAAAACTGGGAAAGGGGAAAGGGGAAAAGACGCTCAACGTTTGGGAGAAAGGAGAATAAATTGGCGTCACATAACACGCGGTGGTCGGTCAGCGTGTGAAAGATGGGCTCACAACACATATCACGGGACGCAACCAGAACCTTCAAAACAGCTGAGCTGATGTAGTGAACAGGACAGAGTGCAGAAACAAGGAGATTTTCAAATTCTGTTCATCTGGTCCAAGGCCCTAAGTTACAGAGAACCACAATAACATTGAGGATTGGCAAAACGGGTTGAAGTTCTTAACCACTAATAGAGAAGGTTTTCAAACAATGTTATGTGACATCAATAGGCTGTTATTACAAGTCTTTCTGACGGGATAGAATGGAACATGTCCCATCGTGAGAACAGTAAAGGTGTTTTATGTTGTTATGTTTCCGCAGCGGGAGGTGAGTTCTCCACAATCTTATCCATCCAGGAAACCTTTCCATTTTTTTCCTATTTTGCTGCCCATTTTTTTCTCTCCTCTCACGCTCACTCACGTTGGGAATTTAGTCACACAGGTTCTGGCAACATTTGCTGCTTCCCTCATCATCATCCATGTGGACGACCCGGGAGTGTTGACGGAGCGTTCAAATGTTGGCAGACATCCGAGGTGAGACATCCCACCAGTAAAGCGCACCCAGCGGTAAGGAAACTGAGGGGGTGTCCCACCTCCTAGGTTTTATTAATCGGGACGCAGTGGCCGATTTTAACTCCTGGCGGGAGGCCAGCGGGAACGGGCCGAATTCCACTCGCGAGTCTCCGAGAGACGCCCAGCAGATTATAACCGACGGGACTCATTTGAAAGCTGCTGGTCAGGTGGCTTGTCTGTCCTGGGTGGGAAGTGACAGCAAGGAGAGGACGCAGATTGGGCGGTCCCGAGGAGGTTAGTCCGGGAGGGGGCGGGGGTCTTGTGAGGGTACCACTTGGGGGCAGCAGGGGCTAACTTAATGTAATTTAATGCTGAAATGTGGTCAGATTTATTTACAGTGGACAGAAGGCACCAGGACCTAGGCCCAGACGTCTAAACTCACAAACCAGGCTAAAGTTCAGGGCAGTACTGAGGGAATGCTGCATTGTCTGAGGTGCAGTACTGAGGGAGTGCTGCATTGTCTGAGGTGCAGAACTGAGGGAGTGCTGCATTGTCTGAGGTGCAGAACTGAGGGAGTGCTGCATTGTCTGAGGCGCAGTACTGAGGGAATGCTGCATCATCTGAGGTGCAGAACTGAGGGAATGCTGCATTGTCTGAGGTGCAGTACTGAGGGAATGCTGCATTGTCTGAGGTGCAGTACTGAGGGAATGCTGCATCGTCTGAGGTGCAGAATTGAGGGAGTGCTGCATTGTCTGAGGTGCAGAACTGAGGGAATGCTGCATCATCTGAGGTGCAGAACTGAGGGAATGCTGCATTGTCTGAGGTGCAGTACTGAGGGAATGCTGCATTGTCTGAGGTGCAGTACTGAGGGAATGCTGCATCGTCTGAGGTGCAGAACTGAGGGAATGCTGCATTGTCTGAGGTGCAGTACTGAGGGAATGCTGCATTGTCTGAGGTGCAGTACTGAGGGAGTGCTGCATTGTCTGAGGTGCAGTACTGAGGGAGTGCTGCATTGTCTGAGGTGCAGTACTGAGGGAGTGCTGCATTGTCTGAGGTGCAGTACTGAGGGAGTGCTGCATTGTCTGAGGTGCAGTACTGAGGGAGTGCTGCATTGTCTGAGGTGCAGTACTGAGGGAGTGCTGCATTGTCTGAGGTGCCACCCTTCAGATGTGATGCTGTTCAGGCAGATGTTAATAATCCGATGTCGTGATCAACATTCTTACCTCAACCCACGTCACCAAGAGTAGACTGACTAATTCTTCATCCCATTTCCTGTTTGTGGATTCTTGCTGTGTACAAAATGGCTGCCATATTTGCCAACAGAC
The DNA here is from genome assembly GCF_035084215.1 of Heptranchias perlo. Classification (NCBI taxonomy): domain Eukaryota; kingdom Metazoa; phylum Chordata; class Chondrichthyes; order Hexanchiformes; family Hexanchidae; genus Heptranchias; species Heptranchias perlo. The sequence goes on along the minus strand of NC_090365.1, from coordinate 7,540,521 downwards.
CAACAGTTACTGCACTTCAAAGAAATGCATTGTGTGTGAAGTGTTTTGAGACATTTCTGAGCAGTTACAAGTGGCAGATAGAGGAAACATTCATCTTATTAGCCTGGCTGAATTTGAACTATGACCCACATTGGCCGGAAAGTGTGTGGTCAGGGTGGTAGGTTCAAGGAATCTCAACACATAATAACTTTTGCTCTCCGCCCGATTGAAGTCAATGGAAAATCGGGCGGTGTGTAAAACAGGCGGCCAACTCACTAATGGCCGTCTTGTACTAATGCCCGATGAATTTATTCCCATTGTGAGATTCAGATTTATATACACGTTTACCAAGGTTTATTAAGCATGAACAATAGCTCAGGAAGCAGTGAAAGATTTAGGTTTACAATCGAGATGTCAGAAGGGATTCTAGAGGCACCATGGGAACAACCATTCTACCCATGTTGTGGGGGGGGGGAGAAGTTAGACCGTACCCCCTCCTCAGCCTATATTTATAATTTGGCCCCAAGCCACCAGAGTATGAGCTGGTGCAGCAACCTTCTGACCTTCTCACTTCTTCTGGGTCCTAATGTCCACAATATTCTGATCTTCCCAACTCTTCCAAATCTGTCAGATTCTCTCTCACGCACCCCCTTACTCTCCCCCCACTCTACCCCATGGTCCCCCATCCACCTCACTCGTCCCCATTCCTCCCACTTTCACCCCCCCACTCACCCATCCCCCCACTCGCCCCCCCCCCCACTCTACCCCACGCACCCCCATCCACCTCACTCGGCCCCCATTCCCCCCCCCCACTCACCCACTCACTCCCCCCTACTCTCTTCCCTCACTCCCCTCTCCCACTCCTCCCACCTACACTCTACCCCTGCTTCTCCCCCACCCCACTCTCCTCCCCCCTCTTGCCCCCCACTCCTCCGCCCCACACTCCCCCCCAACCCTGCTCTCCTCCCTCACTTCCCTCCCCCCAACTCCCCCCACTCCTCCCCCTCCCACTTTCGCTGGAGCTCAATCCCCTCCCACTCCACTCCGCATCAACATTATTGGACTGCCGTTGTCCACAGTTAATTGAAATATTCCATGAACCAGTGATATTGCTGCATCAGCAGACGTGTCATAGCCTGCGTATCAGACTATTATGTTAATTCATAAATAATAATGATTATTGATTGAAGTTTCAAACCCAATTTCTGCTGAATGTTTGGATATAAAAAGGGTCGGTTACAGATTGTAAACCAGGCACAGAGATGTTATCTCACCCAGAATGCATCGGAGGAAGCTATAGCAACTGTCTTTAATAGCCAATCAGTCAATTCTATTTCTCTAATTTATCCTGTAACTTTAAACTTTTTTTAATGCAGGAGATGGGAGTAGTTTTTAATAAGAGGGAGAGGTCATCGGGGTTGGTCCTTTTCTGGCCAATCTCAACTCCAATGGACCTTGTCCCTCAATCCCTTCAGAAATAGCTCAAAGTGTCAGCAGTGCCTCAGTGGGTGTCACATCTTGCCTTGGGGTTAGAAGGTTTGCGTGTTCAAGTCCTGCTCCAGATACCTGAGTATAGAACCTTGGCTGACACTCCAGTACAGTCTTTTGGACGAGACGTTAAACCAACACTTGTCCCTCAACCAACATCACTAAAATCGATTATCTGGTCATTTGTCACATTGCTGTTTGTGGGATCTTGCTGTGCGCAAATTGGCTGCCGCGTTTCCTACATTACAGCAGTGACTGCACTTCAAAAGAACTGCATTGGCTGTAAAGTGCTTTGGGAGGTCCTGAGGTTGTGAAAGGCGCTATATAAATGCAAGACGTTCTGTCTTCTGTAAGGTCCAGTCTTCACTGGCCTGCTCGGGTAAGATATTGCACAATTCGGTCAAACCCTTTGGAGCTCTGTTGCGTTCAGTGATTTGAGTGGGTGTCGGTGTCACTTGCCTCCCCATTGAATGCCACCTGCTGTCCTCTTAGTCATCCATTGCCAACAGGTCCGCCTCGGTTAACGCAGTTCTCCAAACGACCCAGTAGGTGAAGCCAGAGCCTCTGAAAATCAGTTGGCTCCAGATTTGATTCCCAATGTCTGTGCTGAGTGAGCAGATCTCAGTGAGGGGGCTATGATCAGGTTCACTGCTCCAGGGCTAAGGAGGGAAAAAAGCAGACAGGATTGCGGTGCCCACTACTGCCAAATAGCTCACCGACGGGCAATGGCCACTCGGGTGCAGTGGTGGAAGGCTGCCATTGCCTGTGGAAACAAACCACGGCTGGAGTGAGCACCTGCGGGGGTACTGGAGAGAGAAAACTAGAAAAAAATAAACTGCATAACGGTTCTCCGATCTCTCACTCTCAGTTAATTGGACTGTGCGAGTGTTCTGTTGCTGCCCTCTCCTATAGTCAGTCAATAGAAGCACTTTAAAAGATAGAATCATAGAAGCATAGAAAGGTTACAGCACGGAACGAGGCCATTCAGCCCATTGAGTCCGTGCCGGCTCTATGCAAGAGCAATCCAGCTAGTCCCACTCCCCCGCCCTGCAAATCTTTTCCTTTCAAGTACTTATCCAGTTCCCTTTTGAAGGCCATGATTGAATCTGCCTCCACCACCCCCTCGGGCAGTGCATTCCAGATCCTAACCGCTCGCTGTGTAAAAGAGTTTTTCCTCATGTTGACTTTGGTTCTTTTGCCAATCACCTTAAATCAATGGCCTCTGGTTCTTGACCCTTCCGCCAATGGGAACAGTTTCTCTCTATCTACTCTGTCTCGACCCTTCATGATTTTGAATACCTCTATCAAATCTCCTCTCAATCTTCTCTGTCCCAAGGAGAACAACCCCAGCTTCTCCAGTCTATCCACGTAACTAAAGTCCCTCATCCCTGGAATCATTCTAGTAAATCTCTTCTGCACCCTCTCTAAGGCCTTCACATCTTTCCTAAAGTGCGGTGCTCAGAACTGGATACAATATTCCATCTGTGGCCGAACCAGTGTTTTATAAAGGTTCATCATAACTACCTTACTTTTGTACTCTATGCCTCTATTTACAAAGCCCAGGATCCCGTATGCTTTTTTAACTGCTCTCTCCACCTGCCCTGCCACCTTCAACGATTTGTGAACATATACCCCCAGATCCCTCTGTTCCTGTTTCAATTTTAGAATTGTGCCCTCTAGTTTATATTGCCTCTCCTCGTTCTTCCTACCAAAATGTATCATTTCCCATTTTTCTGCGTTAAATTCCATCTGCCACGTGTCTGCCCATTCCACCAGCCTGTCTATATCCTCATGAAGTCTATCACTATCCTCCTCACTGTTCACTACCCTTCCAAGTTTTGTGTCAACTGCAAATTTTGAAATTGTGCCCTGTACACCCAAGTCCAAGTCATTAATAGATATCAAAAAAAGCAGTGGTCCCAGCACTGACCCCGGGGAACACCACTGTACACCTCCCTCTAGTCCGAAAAACAACAGTTCACCACTACTCTGTTGTCTGTCACTTAGCCAATTCTGTATCCATGTTGCTACTGCCCCCTTTATTCCATGGGCCGCAATCTTGGTGACAAGCCTACCATGCGGCACTTTATCAAACGCCTTTTGAAAGCCCATATACTGCATTGCCCTCATCTACCCCCTCTGTTACCTCATCAAAAAACTGTATCAGATTAGTTAAACATGATTTGCCTTTAACAAATCTATGCTGGCTTTCCCTAATCAATCCACACTTGTCCAAGTGACTGCTAATTCTGTCCCGGTTTCTAAAAGTTTCCCCACCACCGAGGTTAAACTGACTGGCCTGTAGTTGCTGGGTTTATCCTTACACCCTTTTTTGAACAAGGGTGTAACATTTGCAATTCTCCAGTCCTCTGGCACCATCCCCGATGGGTTATAAACAGTATATTTGCTCCTTCACACTTCCCTCCTCAGGCAATATTTGCTTTAAATTGCACGGCTAAATTATTCTCACTATTTTTATGACAGTTTTGAATTGCAGCCATTGTAAACCATTCTGCACCATGTGCTGTAAATCTGAGTTGGTTCCAGCTGGTCTCCTGTGGCAACCCTCACAGTAACTTGAAGGACCTGCTGTTTAAAAGCAGTTTGGCTTTAATTAGAACAATTCTTTAAAAAAAAATTCTAATTTCTAAAAGTCTAAATAAGAATTGGGTTTTTAAAAGAAGAGAGGGAGAACGAACAAAAAGGCCAACAGCAAAGAGAGAGAGGGCACGGGAAAAAGAGAGATCAGAATTTATTAAAAATCAGGAAAACTGGAGGATGGGGCCATTATAAATTAGAGTGTGTGCTCGGGAAAAATGGAGATCGGGGTATTAAAGAGAGAATGAAAGAGAAAGAGAGGAGACTGAGGTGTTAAAGAGAGAGTGAGAGAGAAAGAGAGGAGAGTGAGGTATTAGAGAGAGAGAGAAAGAGAGGAGAGTGAGGTATTAGAGAGAGAGAGTGAGAGAAAGAGAGGATGATGTGGAGATGCCGGTGATGGACTGGGGTGGACAAATGTAAGGACTTGCACAACACCAGGTTATAGTCCAACAATTTTATTTTAAATCACAAGCTTTCGGAGCTTTCCTCCTTCGTCAGGTGAGTGAAGGGATTCTAAAAACGCATAGCATATATAGTCAGAGAACAATGCCTGGTGATTACAGATAATCTTTCCAACTGCCCCCTATCACACCTCGGCTGGGAGACGATCACAGCAATCAAAGGTGTCGTTGGTGTTCAGACAGGTTAGCCACGGAAAACATTACATCCCAGTATACTGAATACACAATGGGTCAGAAAGAGGAGAGTGAGATATTAAACAGAGAGTCAGAGAGAAAGAGGAGTGAGATATTAAAGAGAGAGAGAAAGAGAGGAGAGTGAGGTATTAAAGAGAGAGTCAGAGAGAAAGAGAGGAGAGTGGGACTGTTAAAAATGAGAGAACCAGAGGAATAACAAAAAGATAAAGAGAGTGGTTATTAAAACACAGGGAATAATTGGGAGAGAGAGGAAAATTGAGATATTAAAAATTAAAGAAGTAATAAATTATTACAAAAGGTGGAGAAAGGGACGATTCACACTAGAGAAGGATTTGCTCAAAGTCTGTTCTATCATGTTCTCCTCCACTTTCTGCCTCTGCTATACAATAAATATATTTGTCCCCTTTTGCCCGCTGCCTGCCATCGAATGGAACGGAACGCAACACGGGACGCAACCAACAGAGTACCCTTCGTCGTCCAGTACTTCCCCGGAGCGGAGAAACTACGCCATGTTCTCCACAGCCTTCAACATGTCATCGATGACGACGAACACCTCGCTAAGGCCATCCCCACGCCTCCACTACTCGCCTTCAAACAGCCACCCAACCTCAAACAGACCATCGTTCGCAGCAAATTACCCAGCTTTCAGGAGAACAGCGTCCACGACACCACACAACCCTGCCACGGTAACCTCTGCAAGACATGCCAGATCATCGACACAGATACCACCATCACACGAGAGGACACCACCCACCAGGTACATGGTTCATACTCCTGTGACTCGGCCAACGTTGTCTACCTCATACGTTGCAGGAAAGGACGCCCCGGAGCATGGTACATTGGCGAGACCATGCAGACGCTGCGACAACGGATGAACGGACACCGCGCAACAATCGCCAGACAGGAGGGTTCCCTCGTAGTCGGGGAACACTTCAGCAGTCAGGGACATTCAGCCACCGATCTTCGGGTAAGCGTTCTCCAAGGCGGCCTTCGAGACACACGACAACGCAAAATCGTCGAGCAGAAATTGATAGCCAAGTTCCGCACCCATGAGGACGGCCTCAACCGGGATCTTGGGTTCATGTCACGCTACACGTAACCCCACCAGCGAATAAAAGTTATCTGTTTTTAATACAACGGGTCATTCTCTGTCTTTCTCTTCCTATCGGATGTTTCTCTCTCTCTCTCTTTGCCTTTTGTTCTGGCCGTTTGTATATTCGGTGGTCCTGTAGGTAACATCTCTCTGTCTGAACACTTTGATTGCCTTGACAACGGGCAGTTGGAAAGATTATCTGTAATCACCAGGTATTGTTCTCTGACTATAAATGCGAAACGTTCAAGGAATCCCACTCACTCACCTGACGAAGGAGATAATCTCCGAAAGCTTGTGATTTTCAAATAAAACTGTTGGACTATAACCTGGTGTTGTAAGATTCTTTACATTTGTCAACCCCAGTCCATCACCGGCATCTCCACATCATGCCATCGATTCACCATTGTGCTGGATCACTGGTTCACTCCTGCATCTTGAACGTTGGTCAGACAGAATGTTCAGCACTAGTATGGACCAGTTGGGCCGAATGGCATGTATCTGTGCTGCACATTCTATGTAATTCTATATAGTGCCATTGGGAGGTTTGTGGGGAAGGCCCCAGTTTATTATCAGAGTTAGGTACATAAGAGCATAAGAAATAGGAGCAGGAGTAGGCCATACGATCCCTCGAGCCTGCTCCGCCATTCAATCAGATCATGGCTGATCTTCAACCTCAACTCCTCTTTCCTGCCCAATCCCCATATCCCTTGATTCCCCTAGAGTCCAAAAATCTATCCATCTCAGCTTTGAATATAGTCAATGACTTAGCATCCTCTGGGATAGAGAATTCCAAAGATTCACAACCCCCTCTGAGTGAAGAAATTCCTCCTCATCTCAGTCTTGAATGGCCGACCCCTTATCCTGAGACTATGCCCCCTAGTTCTAGACTCTCTAGCCAGGGGAAACAGCCTCTCAGCATCTACCCTGTCAAGCCCCCTAATAATCTTATACGTTTCAATGAGATCACCTCTCATTCTTCTGAACTCCAGAGCCTATAGGCCCATTCTACTCAACCTCGCCTCATAGGACAACCCTCTCATCCTAGGAATCAATCTAGTGAACCTTCATTGCACCGCCTCCAAGGCAAGTATATCCTTCCTTTAGATAAGGAGACCAAAGCTGTACGCAGTGCTCCAGGTGAGGGGCAATCCATTCTGCTCCATAAACCTCTCGGGGGGAAAAGAAGCCCAGGGAATTTTTTTTTATCTCGTGGAATTGTGGGTTAATAGTGAGAGGCGTGATGATCGGTGGATACCTGGCGTTGCCCAGAAACACTTTGTAATCAGCGGAGAGGGCAGCGAATCGGGAATAAAAACGGAAAGTGCTGGTCGGTCAGCATCTGAGGAGAAAGAAGCATTTTGCTCAGTCAGAGCTGGAGACGGGGACGATAAAGGACAGGACCAAGTGAGGGGAGCAGGGGGTGTGGAGCAGGTCAAAGTGTTCCTGCATTCCCTGATCACAGATACTGACAGACTTGCAGTGAATTCCCAGCATTTTCTGCCTTTACTGCACTTTTCCCATGTGTTCCTTCAGGGTTTAATCTCTGACTGGAACGTAGTTTGACTGGCTATTGTGAAGTCCATTTATAAACTCCACAATTTGCAGTAACACTAGGAGGAGCTGGGCCTAGTTTTCCGAGCACAGATTGCTGTGTCAATTGCTTAATCTAGATAGTCAATAGACTCATACATTCTCAACCTGCACACTTTAGGGATTACCTGCCTTCGGGACTCAGTGACAAATACATGTACTTCAATTCAATCCAAATACCTGCTAACCTGCGCTGTACTAATGTGTTTCTGCCCTCTCTGTGTCTAAGGAGCTGATTCATTCTGGCAATTAGTTCCCACCAAGATTGCCCACTATCTGCTACTCTGGCCAAATTGCTGGGCTCTTTGACCTTCGAACCTAACGCGGCTCAGACCTGCTCCTCCCCTCAGGAGACGGGGAGGGGAGACGAGGAGGGGGAGGGGGGGTGAAGGGAAATGTAAGGGGAGGGGGTGGTGCAGGAGCGAGGGGGAGGGAGAGGTGTAGGGGAGGGGAGGGGGAGGTGTAGGGGGAGGGGAGGGGGAAGTGTAGGGGGAGGGGAGGGGGAGGTGTTGGGGAGGGGAGGGGGAGGTGTGGGGGGAGGGGAGGGGGATGTTTGGGGGAGGGGAGGGGGAGGTGCAGGAGGGGGAGGTGAAAGGGTGAGGGGGTTGTAGGAGGGGGAGATGGAGGAGGGGAAGGGGGGGTGTAGGGGGAGGGGGAGGTGTAGGGGGAGGGGGAGGTGTGGGGTGGGGGAGGGGAGGGGGAGGTGTAGGGGGAGGTGTAGGGTGAGGGGAGGGGGAGGTGTGGGGGGAGGGGAGGGGAAAGTGTAGGGGGAGGGGAGGGGGAGGTGTAGGGTGAGGGGAGGAGGAGGTGTAGGGTGAGGGGAGGGGGAGGTGTAGGGGGAGGGGAGGGGGAGGTGTAGGGTGAGGGGAGGGGGAGGTGTAGGGGGAGGGGAGGGGGAGGTGTAAGGGGAGGGGAGGGGGAGGTGTGGGGGGAGGGGAGGGGGATGTTTGGGGGAGGGGAGGGGGAGGGGAGGGGAGGTGTAGGGGGAGGGGAGGGGGAGGTGTAGGGGGAGGGGGAGGTGTGGGGGGGAGGGGGAGGGGAGGGGGAGGTGTAGGGGGAGGGGGAGGTGTAGGGGGAGGGGGAGGTGTGGGGGGGAGGGGGAGGTGTAGGGGGGCAGGGGGAGGTGTAGGGGGAGGAGGAGGTGTAGGGGGAGGGGGAGGTGTGGGGGGGGAGGGGGAGGTGTAGGGGGAGGGGTAGAAATACTCCACCTGGCCTGATAATAATACTGTGGCCCCCTGCTCTCTGCTCTCTGCTGGGTAACCCCCCTCGCCCCCATTTTCCTGTCACCCTGGGGCTCACTCAGGGAGCTGTGGATTTTTGACCCCTCCCTCACCCCGTTAGCTGACTATATTAAAAGGAGGCCCCCCACCCACAAATGATCCGAACCCCTTGCTGAATCTTTCGGGCACACTTCCAACTCCCACCCCTTTCGGTAAAAGTTAAGGATCACCCAACGCAAAGGCTGACAACAAGACCCCTCACTTTAAAAAACGGTTGTCATGGTAATCTCCCTTTTTGATGTGCCAACTGTCAGCTTTCTAACCCAGATATAAATCAGCATCCTCGACTCTCCCACGCACAAGGTATGCGTCGAGCAGTGAATAGATCAATCAAAGTGATCGACTGCCATCTGGCATCTTGTTACTGAGGTGTGGGGTCTGATCAGTCGGTGACTCCTGGTGCACTGGTGCCTTTAATGTGCCAATGCAATGTTTTACAATGAACACCCAGCCATAACATGCTGTGATTTTCACCCTACAGGCCATCAGTCATACGGTTACTCAGGTTCAACAGGCTACTGATGTACCTGACACACTCCTAGTGATGACATGGTGAAGTGGATGGGGCCACTTCAATGGGCGAACATGGCCCCATTTCTGTTCGAGAGCCGCAGTGACCTCCTCGGTGAAAGAATTTCAAATTGGTGCCTGGATTCAAAGTGCAGGCATATTAAAAGCAGTGTACTCTGGTATGCCAGGCCTGGCCTTCCACCCTTGGCCTGTCGGTGGCTGGGTTGAACTCGATGCTTGCTTATAGGGATCACCAATGTGCTCTCAGTATTGCCAGGGACTCTTCCCCAAATACCTGGGGATATTTGGCAAACTAACTCGGCAGGTGCAGACATTTCAAATCTCAAGTGTGCACAATTTCCCACTGTTGCCAAATTCACCTCATGGCATAAAAGGAGGCAAATTCAAGGAAGCAAAATGGACACAGTTATTAACCCATCTTCAGTGATGTACAAGGACCCCTGTGTCTCTGAGTGTTGACTATCCTCACTATATTGGGCAGATGAATTCGATTTCCAACGAATGCAGTTAAAGACGACGAGGTGGGTGATTATCTGCCTGGTGGCTCTGCTCGCAAATGTCGCACAGACTCGGACGTGTGAACTCAGCCCCTGCTAGATGGAGAGTGAGTGAGAGAGACGCAGAGACAGAGAGGGGGCAGAGGTGGAGACACAGACAAATGTAGAGAAATAGAAAGGCAGAAACACAGGAAGAGAGAAAACGCAGACAAGGAAATATTAATAAATCCCCTCCCCCCTCTCTTCATTCCCACAGCTCGGTGCAAAAGCCTTTCAGTTTATCAAATGTTTGTTTATGGCAAGTCGGCTTCCAAATCATGCTGTAACTGAGATTAATGGAAATGCCCCATGGCTCTAATTAAAGCACGAAGCTGAAACCCACCGTGCAAAAACTAATCTGACTGTCTCTCCCTCTTAAGGTTAGCAGCACGCTCTCTGGCTTCGTACACCACTGCTGAAGGTCAGTGTGAGGTCCGTGTGCTGGTTGGGTTTTTCGAATAAAGACCCTGGATTTGACACAACTCTTCGAAGCGGATTTTAATCAACATCACACGATGCACTCCCACTTTACAGAACGAGATTTTACAGGTCGCAGAAGGGAAGGTTTCACTTATGCTGTACAGCTCACTGGGGAGAGCAGGTCAGACATCTGGGGGGCTCAGTGTACAGAAGCTGGGATTTCTGCCAGTAATCACTGGTTATCACCGAGCCCTGCTGGGAAGATTGTGTGTGCGGACGGTTCCAGGCTCAGGTGTGAATGGTCAGAGTCTTGCCATCACTCCTGGTCTGGACTCAAATGAAGAATGGGTCAGGTCCCAGCAAATAATGCAATCTTGGATCCATATCCAAATTGGGAGTTCCTGCTTTTTAGTTCAAGGACACTAGTTCCAGGTTTTAGCTGCCCCATCACTGCTCTGGTTGGATATGGGACTGAGGGGGCTTGACAGTAGACGCTGAGAGATTGTTTCCCCTGGCTAGAGAGTCTAGAACTAGGGGGCATAGTCACAGGATAAAGGGTCGGCCATTCAAGACTGAGATGAGGAGGAATTTCTTCAATCAGAGGGTTGTGAACCTTTGGAATTCTCTACTCCAGAGGGCTGTGGATGCTCAGTCGTTGAGTATATTTAAGGCTGAGATCGATAGATTTTTGGGCTCTAGGGGAATCAAGGGATGACGATCGGGCAGGAAAGTGGAGTTGAGGTCGAAGATCAGTCATGATCTGATTGAATGGCGGGGCAGGCTCGAGGGGCCGTATGGCCTACTCCTGCTTCTTATGTTCTCATGAAAGTTTCAGGGGAGGAACAGCGCCTTTGGGAGAATGGGGGAACTGAGAGAAAAAAAAAATTAAGAGCTGAGAATTAAAGCTTCCTCTATATAACAAACTGCTCGCAGCAAGTTTCATCTCAGGCTCCAAACTGTGTGAAGAGGGTTCATTCTACGTGTGTGGACACAGAGGCTGATTCCTTCACTGGTTGTGACATTACTTATCCTTTCAGTAAACACACTGTGTTACGCCAGAATGGAAAGGCTAATCTTTTTGCTGTTCTTTGATTTTTCACCCCCCCATTCCTTAGTATAAAAAGAGCTGACATTTGAATTAAAATGTCAATATCTTCTTGTACGGGCTTAATATGATGTTACACTGTTTCACTAAAAGATTCCAGCCCTTTTCACTACAATAAACAGTTGAAGGTTCCAAGGATCAAGAGCCAGAATTGTTTACCCGGGAATATCTCGTGCTCCAGTGTTGTAGCCCCCTCTCGGACCTGTCCTCTTTTTGAGCTGGCTTTCCCCACTGGGAGCATTGAATTAATCTTCACTCCTCTACCTCACCCATTGATGTGGTTGGACATGGGATTGGAGGTTGCAGGGGTTGGGATTGTCAAGTCCATGCAAACACAAGGAATGAGAAAAGACCATTTGGCCCATCTAGCCCTTCCCCAGCCTACGTCCAAACTATCCCATAGTGGAATCCTCTCAGTCATTTAATTTCCCGAGGGAAAGTTTTGTATCCCTGCACATTAATCTCAAAGGGAATTAAAACACAACATTTATCCATTCTCACGTCTCCATTATTCAGCCATACTTGCATCCTTCTATAAACATTTCCCCATCATTTGTTCCTGCCCTTTCTCTCACACTCTCCGACACCAAACCTTCAATCCTGTTTGTGAAAAAAATCCAGCAACTTTCCGAAGTGTTAATCGCCACTGTATCTACTGCTTTTACCTGATGCCTGTTTTAGGTAATTACTCCTTGTGCCCACAGTCCCAACCCCTGCCCCCGTCAATGCAGCACCCCCTCAGTACTGCACGAGAATATCAGCCTAGATTAGGTGCTTAATTCATGGAGTGGGGCTTAAACGCAAAAGCTTCTGACATGATCTGTTGCGGCAGTGAGATCTTCACCGAGTGACTTGGGCTGTGGACTGTGAGGGCAGATTCCAGGCAGTAGCATTAAAACTGTTTGCTGCCATGGTGTTCTGTGGCAATGCCACTGGGGATTTAAGGAGCTTTATGACAGATGCTCGTCGACAGAACTACAAGGGAGTTTGAAGTGACAAAGGCATTCAGCCACGGCTCAGCGGGTCGCACTCTTGACTTCTGAGTCAGAAGGTTGTGGGTTCAAATCCCACTCGAGAGAGATAAGCAAAAAAATCCAAGCTGATACCCAATACTGCGGGAGTGCTACACTGTCAGAGGTGCCGACTTTCAGATGAGCTGTTAAACTGAGGCCCTGTATACCTTCTAATGAATGTAAAAGATCCCATGTCAATTTTCACAGGGGAGTTGTCCAACCAACATCACTAAAACAGATTATCTGGTGTTTTTTATCCCGTTGCTGTTCGTGGGATCTTGCTGTGCGCAAATTGGCTGCTGCGTTTCCCACATTACATCAACAGCGACGACACATCAAAAGTAATTCATTGGTTGTAAAGCGGGTTGGGATGTCCTGAGGTCGTGAAAGGCGCTATATAAATGCAAATCCTTTTGTCCTTTCTTGAAACTCTTGTAAGTCAAACGGGGCCTCAAAAAAATAGGCAACAGAAACAGCAAAAAAAACCAACAGGGTATGAAAATCGAATACTCCACCCAACCACATCATGGATCATTCTGACCCTCATTCAGTCCCTTGACACAGTTAATTCCACCTATCTGCAATAAATCAGCCACAACATATTTTCTTGCTCATTTTTTTAATCAGTGTGATTGATTTCTTTCTCTCTCTCAGACCAGTCAAGTCCACTGACAAAATCAATGGAGAAAGTGTCAACTTAAAAATAACCCAGTAATAATCACAGCATGACAACAAATAGTAACTTGTAGTTTCAGTGAATTATAGACTGGCAGGGGAGATGCTGCAGAGGGAAGTGCAGTTATCAAACAACATTTCAACGGTGTAACTGTTCGCAGGGCCGGGATTTGCTTATTAGTTTACAAAATTATTTCTAAATTGTTTTTTTGGGGAGATATTGGAGTGTGGAGAAGAGAGGAGGATAGAGGAGAGGAGAGGGGAGGGGGTGAGAGGGGAGGAGAGGAGAGAGAGAGAAGGGGAAAGTAGGAGGGAAGGGAAGGGAAGGGAGAGGGGAGGGAGGAGAGAGAGGGGAGAAGAGACGAGCTGGGAAGGGAGGGGAGCGGAGGAGAGGGGAGCAGAGTGGAGGAGAGGGGAGGAGGAGAGAGAGAGAGAGAGGAGGGGAGGGGAGGGGAGGGGAAGGGAGAGAAGGGGAGAGGAGGGAAGGGAAGGGAAGGGAGAGGAGGGGAGAGGGGAGAGAGGGGAGAGGGGGGAAACAAGAGGAGGAAGAGAGGAGCTGGGAAGGGAGGGGAGCGGAGGAGAGGGGTGCAGAGTGGAGGAGAGGGGAGGAGAGGAAAGGGGAGGAGGAGAGGGAGAGAGAGAGAGAGAGAGGAGGGGAGGGGAGGGGAGGGGAAGGGAGGAGAGGAGAGAGAAGGGGAGAGGAGGAGGGAAGGGAAGGGAAGGGAGAGGAGGGGAGAGGGGAGAGGGGAGAGAGGGGAGACAAGAGGAGAAGAGAGGAGATGGGAAGGGAGGGGAGCGGAGGAGAGGGGAGGAGGGAGGGGAGGAGAGAAGAGAGAGAGAGAGAGAAGGAGACGGGAGGAGGGAAGGGAAGGGAGAGAAGGGGTGGGGAGAGGGGAGAGAAGAGGAGAAGAGAGGAGATGGGAAGGGAGGGGAGTGGAGTGGAATGGAGGGGATGGGAGGGGAGGGAGAGGAGCAGGGAGGGGCTGGGGGATTTTGTCACTCTGTGCTTGGTGAAGGTGAGACAGTTCCTATGTGGGGCAGGACACTGAGACACAGTCTCACTCAGAAACATGGGTAAACACCAACCTCTGAAGAGAGTCTCACCAACCTCACCTTCTCGTTTCCCGCACTCTCGGATCTTTCTTACTCTCCGAGTGCAATTGCTGTTTTAGTGCAATCTAAGGACAGATTTATAGCATGTTCTTATTTCCACTGGGAACTGGATCGAGGTAAAAACTCATTTCATTTTTTCAGTAGTAATCAGATTGAAAAGATATTCATCGAGTCTGTCTGGGACGAGATTCAAAGGCAGGTACCAGAGGTAAAAGCCCCGTGTCCCTGCTCAGTGCACTGCCCACTGAATTTTCTATATATAGATCTCAGTACAAAGCTGCCTTGAGTAAAGAAATCTCTACTCAGGGATGCATTAATGTTCTGTTTTCAATTTACGCTAATGCTACACTTGTGCAGTTCCATTTATTGTAACAGTCCAATCAAAGCGCTAATAAAATTATTTTAAGTAATGTAGGCATCACAGGGACTGCTTTCTAAAATCGACTGTTCTCTATCTGTCCATCACACTCTTCCTCATGCTGCTTTTCTCCCTTTCTTTCCTATTCATAATTTTCCTTTTCCTTCTGTTCTCCAGCCCTCTTTTCCACCTCTCCTTTATGTCCCCCCTTCGCTGTCTCTCCTCATCCCTCGCCCTTCCTCTGACAATGGCAGAGTATAAATATTTATAAAGGCTTCATTAATTCAGTGAGAGTCCTTAGGCTTAAAATAAACATCGGGCACCTGTTTTTTCTGGCCTGAAACGGGTGCGATGATAACCAATTTAGCAACTCAGGGCCCCGTGCCTAATCAGCACCTGCGTCTGCCTGAAATGAGCACAGGTCTTATTTCGGTATTGAAATGAGGCTCCTGGACCCATTTTGGACCTGACTCCTAAATAGCGAGCTCCGTCTAGTTATTCTGCGTCCAACTAGTGACCCTTAAAGGGATCTTCGGAGGCTGCGCAAGGGAAAAGCCCCAAAACTTTCTGGATTGTAGTTTTATTGTGGAATAAAGGGGGCAGAAGTTATGCTGCAGCTTTACAAAACCCTGGTTAGACCGCACCTGGAGTACTGTGAGCAGTTCTGGGCACCGCACCTTCGGAAGGACATATTGGCCTTGGAGGGAGTGCAGCGTAGGTTTACTAGAATGATACCCGGACTTCAAGGGTTAAGTTACGAGGAGAGATTACACAAATTGGGGTTGTATTCTCTGGAGTTTCGAAGGTTAAGGGGTGATCTGATCGAAGTTTATAAGATATTAAGGGGAACGGATAGGGTGGATAGAGAGAAACTATTTCCGCTGGTTGGGGATTCTAGGAGTAGGGGGCACAGTCTAAAAATTAGAGCCTGACCTTTCAGGAGTGAGATTAGAAAACATTTCTACACACAAAGGGTGGTAGAAGTTTGGAACTCTCTTCCGCAAACGGCAATTGATACTAGCTCAATTGCTAAATTTAAATGTGAGATAGATAGCTTTTTGGCAACCAAAGGTATTAAGGGATATGGGCCAAAGGCAGGTATATGGAGTTAGATCACAGATCAGCCATGATCTTATCAAATGGCGGAGCAGGCACGAGGGGCTGAATGGCCGACTCCTGTTCCTATGTTCCTAATGCCCCGTCTGGATCCACAAAAACACCCATTTCCCGCCCTCGCCCCCTCGCGAGGACTTACCTGTGGGTCTCGGTGCTGGCATTGGTCTAGCTCTGACAGGTCAGCAGTATTGAGGTGCCCACAGCTCACCTGAATTAGGATTATTGAGGCCCGAGGAGGAATTTAAAATGGTCCTCAGGCCTCTCCATTCTGGAGCATCTTTGCTGTGAACTGTCAGAATCACGCTCAGTTATGATGAATTTAGGCCCCAATCATCATATCAGTTGAAGTTATGTAATTTAGAAAGATTCCTTTAACGATTGGAGTCAGACATTGTTTCAATTAGACAACCAGTTCCCAGCAGAGCACTGGAGGTGGAGATCTGAACTTGGACTGAACCTCTGAAAGCTCTTGTATCTCACCTGTTTTAAGCCTTAATAAAGTAATTCCTTTTCTCATTCAATTTTGAATTAAAAGCATCCTTAAAATAAGTTCAAAGGAAGAACATTACCTCCCTTACCTTCATGCCTCCTGCACCCCCATCCATCCATCTTCCTCCTTCTCTCCCCCCTTCTACCCCCTGCAAATTCTACGAGGCATTCGGAGAAACAGAGGAGCCCGCTTGACAGAAATTTTCTGCTAAGCGTCACTTCCAGCGATGGGGAATTGCTGTCACTGTCCCTCCTCACGGAAAGATTCCTCGGAGGAATGGAGAAAGGGATGTGGAACTGGCTCATTATCAGGGGAATGAAGTTGCAGCTGCATGTTTTACTCAATTGTGTCGGTTTGGAACCGAAAACTGTCATTCACCAATCTGGGAAAGCAGATATAAATATAAATATGGTGTAGGCCACGGACTGCAGTGGTTCAAGAAGGAGGCTCACCACCACCTTCTCAAGGGCAATTAGGGATGGGCAATAAATGCCGGCCTTGCCAGCGACGCCCACATCCCATGAACGAATAACAAGAAAGGCCGTGGATACTTTTTCTCATCCTTCCTGAAGGCGCTGACTCTTCTTTCTGTGGGAGTCCTCAGCCAAATAGTCCCCCCCTCATGTGCGAGCCTAGCTAGTGAGAATTGGTATTCTGGTAAGACGGGGTAACTGGGGAAGTTCTGAGAACCGATCCAATTCTCTCCTCTGCCAACATCCAGAAGGGGTCGCTGGCGAGCAATTGGGCACAGAGACCCTGGCTGATTGCCCAGCGGTTCTGATAACCTCAACTGATGCTGTGGCTGAAAGCAGTGAACACGGAATCAACCGGGGGGGGGTTGACATCTGACCTCTGCTTACCTGTTTGACTCAGGACCGCACTGAGTGGTCCATTCTCCCACTCAACCATCGAGGGAGCAGGACGTTAAAATAAATTCTGGGTGGGGGGGAGGGCGATGACGCTCCCTGGTGGGACCCACTCTGATAAATGGGTCCATGAGGACAGAACGTCCTTCTCCACAATCCGTGCGCTGAATGTGGGGAGGGAGCACATAAAAAGGAAGGTGGGGGTCACCGTAGAGGTTTAAACTTGAAAACAACAAGATGGAGTCACAGGAATAATATTTTTTACAATTGTTGCTATGGGTTCAGTGACGCCATCAGTCTCGCCCAGATCACATACAGCAAAGACAGATGGAAATCTCCCTCTGCACTTCATAAAGAGCAGTCGCAGTCTGAACTGTACCTCCCAGTGCACCAATATATCAAGACAATATTTAATGGGGGAGTTAAATAAACACTAGAAGGAGAAAATATTAATTGGTACTGGGAAAAGGGAATTGAGTGGAGAGCTTGCATCTGGAGCTAGCTCTTGCAAAACAACTCAAACTTGGTGTCATCTGCTTTTTACCTTTGACCTTGCTGCCTCCTGATTTACCTTTGACCTTGCTGGCTTCCTGCACTCTGGGCCTTGACCCTTTCTTAGCTTCCTAAATTTTTTGAAAAAAAGCTTAATTGGCAAAAAAGAGCTCGAGGCAGCCGGTGGAGAATCATCTTCGGTCAACAGCCTCCGATACCTCAGCTTCTTATTGGAAGGATTACAAGGGCAATTATGCCCAGAGCTGGCAACCCTGTTTCAGTTGTAATTAGCATTCACTGTGGGAGGGAATTCGATATTTCAGGGAGAGAATAATTTGATGTTTCACATCGGCAGCTAATCCCTAATGTATCAAAACGTGGGCGAAAAGAGAATGTTTGAAAGAGATAAACATTACACCAAAGCACAAGCAAGGGCTTAGGAATAAACTCTTTCAGTACATGTCCCAGAGCTGCCTCTGATTACCATTTACAAGCAATATACCATACAAATCTATAAGTAAAACATTCATGACTTGGAGACATATGTCTTGGGATATGGAGTGAGGCAGAGAGTTCTTGTAGTGCCCTTTAGAAGTGATTTCAATGCGGGGAGATTGGCTAAAGGTCTGTACAAGATTACATTCAGTTCTGAACAGGTTCAATTATCCTCAACAGTAACCTCTGACCTATCTCGGTTCAAGTGGGATTGAGTTTCCGCGACACACAGTGCATGCTATGTGTGCGCTCCCCTCTCTCCTCCCCACCCAAACCAGATAAAAGACGGGAGTCTCTGATGGTGGCACAGAGCGTCGCTGGTGGGTCACACATTCGGGGGTGGGGATTCCCGCCTCCCCCCCCCCGGTTAACAGTGGGCCACAATTTGTGGCAAAGAAAAACTCAAATGGCCGACATGTGGAAGCTTCAATAAACATTCCAGAAATATTTCAATGGTCCCACGTCAGATTCATCTCGTTCGAAGCGCCCGTTGGAAAAGGGTGCAATGGGGTGAGGATGGGCAGTCCTGTGGGAGTTGGCTTCTTAAAGTTGAACATCACTTGTTAATTGTTGATTGGAAAGTTAGATTTTTTTTTGCCTATTATTCACATTTTCATTGGTGCCTTAATATTTGCTGCTTATAGGCCTGATCTTTTTTGCGGTTTCAAGACTTTCATTTCCAACCCCGTCTTTTTGCAACCAATTTGCTTCCAGCTGCTAAAGCGGACAGCACGGACTTAGGAGACATGGAGACGGAAGAGCAGTTCCTGAGGGGGCAGGAAAGGCAGGTCCATTTCTACCTCCATAAGCACTTGTCCGTACTCCAGGATTTACATAGTCCTTCCTGGGTTCCTCTTTTCGCCCACATTTTGGCACATTAGGGATTAGCTGCCTGTGTGAAACATCAAATGATTCTCTCCCTGAAATATCGAATTCCCTCCCACAGCTAATTACAACTGAAACAGGGTTGCCAGCTGTGGGCATAACTGCCCTTGTAATCCTTCCAATGAGAAGCTGAGGTATCAGGAGGCTGTTGACCGAAGATGACTCTCTTCAGACTGCCTCGAAGTGGTGTCGTGGTTATGTTACGGGACCGGTAATCCACAGCCTTGGACTAATAATCGCAGAGAATATGAGTTCAGATCCCACCAGGGCAGTTAAAAAAAATTCCGGAAATAAAAAATAAAAACCTATCGGATTGTCATAAAAATCCAACTGGTTCACTAATGTCCTTTAGGGAAGGAAACCTAGTGTCCTTATCTGGTCTGGGCCTATATGTGACTCCAATACCACACCAATGTGGTTGACTCTTAAGTGGTCACTATTGAATATGTCAGGTGGTGTCACATGTACCTACATGTGCAGCTGAATGACTGGCCTCCACAAGTGACTCACATATATGGCAAATAGGGGAGCTGAGTGTTGCAGAGACAGGGAGAAAATTAATGAATGGAGGCTGTTTTACCAGTGATTTGAAGCAAACCATTAAAATGAGTTGATGTTTATGTGTCCAGGGAAGCAATAAACCAGCTGCCCCACCACATTTCCCTCTTGCACGCTCCTTACTTGCTGGGAGAAGCAATTTTCTCTTCAGTGTCGACAAGGAAATAAACATTTTCATTTTGGGATATAAAGCTTCTGGTGCAGATCACTCCAACTGATGGCAGAATCATTACTGTGCAATTTGCAATTGAATGACATTGCCATTGATGTCGCTCAAAGCTATCACCTCACTCCTCCTCAGGATATTCGGAAATAATAGCCTCAAGAGAAAAAGATTGCGACAAAGTCATTGAGGTGAGGTGGTCAGTGATTGAGTCAATGAGTTACTGACCCCATCGTGCCTAGGCAGGTAACAACAACAACAACTTGCATTTATATAGCGCCTTTAACATGGTAAAATGTCCCAAGCCTCATCACAGGAGCAATTATCAAACAATATTTGACACCGAGCTACATATTAGGATAGGTGACCAAAAGCTTGGTCAAAGAGGTCGAGGTAAAGGGTCAAATCTCATGTTGGCCAGTGCTGGATGTTTGCATTGTGACGTTGGATCAGTTAAATAGTGATAAGGTGGCCCTGTGGTTGAGGTATCAGGTTCCTGGTCCATTGGACAATGGAGACTTGGCTTTGAATCCAGTCCTGGCTCCAGGACCACTGATGGATGTTAAACTCTCTCCATTCACTCCTGTTTGGCAAAACCTGACAAATAAACAAAGTTATACACAAAAATTAGCATGAAGAGAGGATATAGAAGGTAAGATGGGTCACGTTGGCAGAAAGACTGAGGTTGGGGTGTTAGGGGTGCATAGTCACATTATAGAAATTCCTACTTTTCATTTTACAGTTGGGATAATTGCTCAACAAAATGGGTTTGAGTATTTTTGTATGTTCAGCCATCGATCCACCAAACTCTGCTTCTCAAATGGGATAAGGAGCAGAGGAGGCAGGTCACGAGTTTCCCATTCATAATATTTTGAGAGAATTGATTGTGTCAGTGCGGAGTGGGTGTTCCAGTTCTTGTGCTGGAACAGAGGAGGAAGGATTGAGAGAAATTCTTTTGCTCCTTCACTTCTCAAAACTGACTAGGGAATTTCAGTCACAATCCTAATCATCCCGAGGCCCCTACAAGGGGAAATTCTCTGTTTTGTTGCTTCCTGCAAACATATATCGGAAAATTGCACACCCCCAGTCCTCGGTTTTACCATCCAGTGAAATTAAAGGATGAAAAAGTGGCTTTGTTATTTTAATGGCCAAGGCACTTGGGTTGATTCCTCTCGCAGTATTTCCTTACAACTGCTGGCTTTGTTCTAAAGCGAGATTAGTAAGATGATTGTTCTGTAGATAAGGGAAGTCTCAGCCCATCATGGTTACATTTGATCCTGGGAAGGAGCTGTGCTATTTAATTCAAATCGAAGGACCCAAGGCAAAACCTGTCCTCTTATATTTCAAATCCTGTGGCTGTTTCACAGCCTGATCAGTGGTGAAAGATATTTATTTTGATTTCATTTGTTCCTGGTCAAACTTCAAAGAGCACCTGAAGACAGTGTTACCTCTTCCGTTTCCAAACTTAATGAGAGCCAAAGGCAACTAGCATCCTTCGTCTGATAGTGACTTTGGAGACCCAAGGGTCACGAACACCTCTCACCTTGATGGTCACAAAATTCATGACAAAAAAGTGTGTAAACTCTTGATACAACCCATCATGAGAAGATGAGTGCACAGACTTGCAAAGCAGGACAGTATTGGGTTTGGAACGGGAACTGAACAACAAAACAACACACAATGATACAGCACAGAAGGAGGACATTTGGCCCATCGTGCCTGTGCCAGAATGAAAGGAGCATCAGTGGCTGCCACCATTAACTTAGTATTTAGCACTGGACAACGTTAGAGTAACTGACATTGTTTTTACAGAATGCCTGCTGGTCAGATATTAGCAATGACACTCAAAATAATACTACACATCACTCAACTCACAACACGAACGGGATAATGACTGTTTCTTGAAACACATTACTTCTGGACAACCCTCTTGAAAGAAATCTCAACACATTTTTCGCACAAGGGTACAAGATCATTTCATTCTTATTAGAAGACAATTTTCAATAATCAAAGCTAGCTTTCTGATTTTACACTCACTTGCATTTCCATTAAATTGGATCATAACTTTGTTCAAACTCATATTTGGCCTTTAACATTGATAGATGAACAGAGTATGTTATTAATGCCAGGAATTGGCTACGATTAAAAGCTCGGAGTTTTAAGTAAGTGAGAGAAAGAAGGGGTAAGAGAAAGCTTCATTGCCATTAATTGCAGCGCACTATATGCAAAGCCCAATTTAATTAAAATTACCCCTTTTTGTTCATTATTGACATGTTACTGCAGGTAATTTCTGAAAGTAATGGTGAAGAAAAGATCACTTTAGTTCCCATATGCGTCCATCATAGACCATTTAACAATTATTTTCATACTATGACATTAGATATAATTTGGGTTAATCTTTTGATTTAATGCTCCTATGCTTTTCCACTTGGGTGAATATCATTGAGACAAATTCGACTAGTGGCAACAATGCATGACTGAAGTTTCTCTATACTTGTTTCGAAGGCAGTAATTACGCCTCCAGATACCAGCACAAGATCGCAGAAAGACTGAAGTAATTCCTGTCATCTCATTCTTCCTTCCAGCCATTTTTCCACCCTGATTCTTCCCGTCTGTCCCTCTCCTCTCACTCTTCCCCGATTCTGACCCTCTGCTCTCACTCTTCCTGGTTCTTCCCCTTTACTTTTCTCCACTTCTTCCCTGAAGGTTCCAGCTGAACCAAGTTGGATATTGGTTTGACAGATACTGACCAGCCCTCAGGGACTGACCTAAAGCGGACAGTCTGTGTGACCATGTGGGGCGGGGTAGATGGAAGCAGACCATTTCCAGTAGTTGAAGGTCAAGAACGAGGGGCCATAGATATAGGATTTTTTTTTCATTCGTTTGTGGGATGTGGGCATCGCTGGCAAGGCCAGCGTTTGTTGCCCATCCCTAATTGCCCTTGAGAAGGTGGTGGTGAGCCGCCTTCTTGAACCGCTGCAGTCCATGTGGTGAAGGTTCTCCCACAGTGCTGTTAGGAAGGGAGTTCCAGGATTTTGACCCAGCGACGATGAAGGAACGGCCGATATATTTCCAAGTCGGGATGGCGCGTGACTTGGAGGGGAACGTGCAGGTGGTGTTGTTCCCATGTGCCTGCTGCCCAGATTAAATGTAAGAGATTTAGAACAGAGGGCAGGAGAAATCTCTTCGCACAGATAGTTGCGAGGCTGTGGGGTTCATGTCCAGAGTTAGCGGTTGAGCCAAAAACAATGTCAGTAATAAAGATTAGATTGGATAGGTGGATGAAGGAAGAGGGTTTGGAGGGATATTGGAAGGGGGTGGGGCGTTAATGTGATTCAGACTATTTGCTCGCGTGGAAGCTAAATCCCGACAAGGACTGGTCGGGCCAAATGGCCTGCGTCCGTGGTCTGAAGGGATCAAGGGTTCCGAGACACAAACAAAGATATAGGAACCACCTGCACATTTCCCCGTCACATAGGAACACTGCACCTCATCGGGAGTGAGCAGGAGGTAAGAAAAATACAGACTAGCTGGGGAAGAGGGCCAGATCTGAAAATAAAGTTGAGAGGGTTTCGAAAGAAGGGGAAAAAGCAATAAGATGAATTAGCTTTGGGAAAGACTTCAAAGGAGCTAACGGAAAGATTAACTTTCGATGGTGGAGTGGGGGGGGGTTTGGAATTGAGCAGTAATCCCAAGAGTAGAGCTGAGGGGAGGTGGGTGGGGGAAGAGAAGATCATTCAGATAAGGTGGAGTGAGACTGCGGAGTGATTCGAAAACAATTGTGGGGTTCCTGAGGTCAGTACCTTGTGGGACAGCGAGGCAGTGGTCAGCATGACTGGTGCTGATGGACCCTGAGGGAAGAGAATCAAGCTGCAGGTTTCAGGAATGTCCCTTCTTCGCTTCCACCCATCTGTAGCAATGTGAACATCTTTTCACAGTGCAGTAAACAAGCGAACGTTTACAAAAATATGTAATTATGTGAGGAGCAGAAGGGGGTAGGAAGTAGATGTTATCGCTTCAAAATATAGACATTTTCTACTGATAGAAAATTACATTAAAATAAAAAAAAACACTAGGAGAAAAGCCACAGTTGCTGAGAATGAAAAACCTAGAATCTAATTTGAAAACCAGATCCCATTAGGCCCACTTTACTGTCACTTTGCATTACCAATAATCCCGCATTATATAATCCTATTATTGGCTCTCTAAAAGATAATTGGTTGATGGTGAACCAGACATTGCGTATTTAACCCGTTCACTGCCGAATGTCCACTGCAGCTTTTGAAAGTGTGATTAATAATTGGATGTGAGTAGGTAAGGTTTCTCCCTGTTTTCAGCTCTGGTATTCAGTTCCTCTTGTGTGACACAATTCTTATGTGGAAATCAGGGTGGTCAGGGGCTTACATCAGGTTCTGTACAAGCAGCCTACCTGAACTTTTAGTCAAGTGTTAAGTTAAACTGGTTTTCACCGTCGCCTGGAGCTCCAGGGGCCACCAGGAAGCCTGGAGCTCGAGGGGCCACCAGGAAGCCTGGAGCTCGAGGGGCCACCAGGAAGCCTGGAGCTCGAGGGGCCACCAGGAAGCCTGGAGCTCCAGGGCCCACCAGGAAGCCTGGAGCTCCAGGGCCCGCCAGGAAGCCTGGAGCTCCAGGGCCCGCCAGGAAGCCTGGAGCTCCAGGGCCCGCCAGGAAGCCTGGAGCTCCAGGGCCCGCCAGGAAGCCTGGAGCTCGAGGGGCCACCAGGAAGCCTGGAGCTCGAGGGGCCGCCAGGAAGCCTGGAGCTCCAGGGGCCGCCAGGAAGCCTGGAGCTCGAGGGGCCGCCAGGAAGCCTGGAGCTAGATCCTGGCAGACCACATGACCCAGTGGCTGGAGTCATACCTGGCACAAAGGAAGATGGTAGTGGTTGTTGGAGGCCAATCATCTCAGCCCCAGGGCATTGCTGCAGGAGTTCCTCAAGGCAGTGTCCTAGGCCCAACCATCTTCAGCTGCTTCATCAATGACCTTCCCTCCATCATAAGGTCAGAAATGGGGATGTTCGCTGATGACTGCACAGTGTTCAGTTCCATTCGCAACCCCTCAGATAATGAAGTAGTCCGAGCCTGCATGCAGCAAGACCTGGACAACATCCAGGCTTGGGCTCATAAGTGGCAAGTAA
Organism: Heptranchias perlo; assembly: GCF_035084215.1. Taxonomy (NCBI): domain Eukaryota; kingdom Metazoa; phylum Chordata; class Chondrichthyes; order Hexanchiformes; family Hexanchidae; genus Heptranchias; species Heptranchias perlo. The sequence goes on along the minus strand of NC_090365.1, from coordinate 7,515,869 downwards.
CATTCGCGCCAGATAAGTGCCAGGCAATGACCATCTCCAACAAGAGAGAGTCTAACCACCTCCCCTTGACATTCAACGGCATTACCATCGCCAAATCCCCCACCATCAACATCCTGGGGGTCACCATTGACCAGAAACTTAACTGGACCAGCCACATAAATACTGTGGCTACGAGAGCAGGTCAGAGGCTGGGTATTCTGCGGCGAGTGACTCACCTCCTGACTCCCCAAAGCCTTTCCACCATCTACAAGGCACAAGTCAGGAGTGTGATGGAATACTCTCCACTTGCCTGGATGAGTGCAGCTCCAACAACACTCAAGAAGCTCGACACCATCCAAGATAAAGCAGCCCGCTTGATTGGTACCCCATCCACCACCCTAAACATTCACTCCCTTCACCACCGGCGCACTGTGGCTGCAGTGTGCACCATCCACAGGATGCACTGCAGCAACTCGCCAAGGCTTCTTCGACAGCACCTCCCAAACCCGCGACCTCTGCCACCTAGAAGGACAAGGGCAGCAGGCGCATGGGAACAACACCACCTGCACGTTCCCCTCCAAGTCACACACCATCCTGACTTGGAAATATATCGCCGTTCCTTCATTGTCGCTGGGTCAAAATCCTGGAACTCCCTTCCTAACAGCATTGTGGGAGAACCGTCACCACACGGACTGCAGCGGTTCAAGAAGGCGGCTCACCACCACCTTCTCGAGGGCAATTAGGGATGAGCAATAAATGCCGGCCTTGCCAGCGACGCCCACATCCCGTGAACGAATAAAAAAAAAAAAAGGCCATCTCCTAGGAAGGATAGACTGGGATTGCAACCAGAAAGGGCAATGACCCTAATCCGCAACTGGACATGATCTTTCATTTCTACGGTCCCTCCCAGACCCCAGGGGCCATTGTCAAGTCATCCTGGCCCCGACACAATGTGTACAGCCATGTAAACAACCCCAAATGTACCAATGTATTCTCTTGTGTGACAAAACTACAAAATGGCTTCCCAAAATATGTGTAAATACTTTTTTCTTTGGAAAGTTAACCAAGACTTATGTAACGTACGTCAATTACCACTGAAATTCTGGCCACATGGAGGCTGGGATGGAGGTGGAGTGGAGAGAGCTCGGTCCAACAGTCTATACTATCATTGAATTCGGAGTGCGTGAAGCTAACGCTGGATATCTGAAAAGGAAAGAGCTCCATTCCCCAGCGCTAACATCCCTCACCTTGATGGCCACAAAATTCAAAGTTATTTTTCTCCATTTCTTATGCTGGTGAAGAAGCTCGGATTGTCAGTGAGATGTGTAACCGGTAACTGGTAACCGTCTGGTAGATTTGCTGTATCACATGAAGAGCCAATTTACGGACCTGATTTATGGATTGCTATGTTTAAAAACCTGTGACATCAAAGCTACTTACTTCTGTAACAGAAGGACGAGGACTCACTGACAGGAGAAGACGCCTCGTCACAAATTTGCATGGAAAACCAATACAGTATGTACTTTGTAAGATTTGACCAGGTAAGAGTCATTGAGTTTGGGTTGGATCCCAATTTTATTTACTCCGTTTCAGAATATTTTCAAAAAAAGCAAATCGAGCACGTTCCAGATTGAAAGGTCAGTTTTTATCATTAAAACGCACTGCGGTGTTTGAAATAATGATCTCCAGACTTCCTTTACCCAGGATTCCTTTTAACTCACGGATTTTCATTGGTTCCCAATGGGTGCAAGTTTACAAGAGAATACTGTCATCATTAATCATTCTACGTTGCTAAGGCAATGATGTCACGACTGTTCCCTCAAGCGCCACATTACGTCGTTATCTGTCGAATTGAAATGTGGGTCAATGTTGGAAGAGGAATTGGAGCAATCGGAGGTTGGACGGAGTGTTTGAGCTCAAATACCATGGAGGTGGGGCAAATACAACATTTACTTTCTCCTGTTCTGCTCTACCAGTGCACAAACTAATTGACTGGACGCAGCAAACCAGCAGTGAGATATCACAGCTCAGCAGGAGATGTTTGGAGAGTGTAACAATTGGAAATGGGACTCAGATGGCTGAATTCAAGATAGGCTTATAAAAACATCTCTGCAGATGGCGATTTTAAATGCAGACTGATGGAAGGGCATGAAAGTGAATAGTCTTGGTTGGCAGAAATACCCAAACTCATTTTCTTTCTATTAATCCTACAAATCATTTTATTTCACAGATGAAGATGAGATATGGAAGGAACAGGGCATGTCACAGAGTTAGAAACCAGCAATGCATTCAACATAATGCCGAGCACTGACAATAAAATGTTCACTATAACAAAGGACTGAAATACAATAGGACACAATATTAAAATTAGGAAGTCAAGATTAAAAAGAGAAGTCGAAGAAAATTTGTTTCCGCACGAAGACTATTGGATGAAGTTACCAGGTCGCAGACATCGGAAAAACAGACAGAGCAATAACTGTCAGTCGCATGATGCACTAAAATATTCGCCTACAGCTCCCTCTACACTGTCCCATCAAACACTCGCAGGGCAGGTACAGCACGGGTTAGATACAGAGTAAAGCTCCCTCTACACTGTCGCATCAAACACTTCAAGGGCAGGTACAGCATGGGTTAGATACAGAGTAAAGCTCCCTCTACACTGTCCCATCAAACACTCGCAGGGCAGGTACAGCACGGGTTAGATATAGAGTAAAGCTCCCTCTACACTGTCCCATCAAACACTCGCAGGGCAGGTACAGCACGGGTTAGATACAGAGTAAAGCTCCCTTTACACTGTCCCATCAAACACTCCCAGGGCAGGTACAGCACGGGTTAGATGCAGCACGGGTTAGATACAGAGTAAAGCTCCCTCTACACAGTCCCATCAAACACTCCCAGGGCAGGTACAGCACGGGTTAGATACAGAGTAAAGCTCCCTCTACACAGTCCCATCAAACACTCCCAGGGCAGGTACAGCACGGGTTAGATACAGCACGGGTTAGATACAGAGTAAAGCTCCCTCTACACTGTCCCATCAAACACTCGCAGGGCAGGTACAGCACGGGTTAGATACAGAGTAAAGCTCCCTCTACACTGTCCCATCAAACACTCCCAGGGCACTGGTTAAAGTTTCCTATATCAGTTGTCCTCATCAATAATTTTAATTAAGAGGTTTTTTGAGAATAAAACAGGATGTCCTTTTCTAAAATTAACCAGATGAGAAATCCCACCATTGTGACCTTTAATTCCACTTGCCTCTCCCCACAGAAATGTTCTAATTTAGGCCGCTAATTCTGCCTCATTCGACAGACGCAAGATGCCCAACAGACATTTAACACTCACAGGAATGTAATTTTCATTCTTTCATTTCTTTTCCCTTGAGCTGAGTTTCATCTTTTGGGACCTGAGAGAACGCCTACCTTCGAGAGTTCCACCGACGGAGGCCAACTCTTCAGGCCCCACACTCTGGAGCTCCTCCTCTTCCCATTCACCTTCATACAACTCTCCCCATCTTCAAAATCAACAGTCCCCCTTCCAGCCCTGCTGGGGTCTGATCGTCCCCAGTCCTAAATCCCCTTGTAGTGTTTTACTACATTGTATACATGTAGCCGGTTCTTGTCTGTTTAATGAATCGTCACTGAGCCAAATGACAGAGGTGTACTTACTGTTCCCTCCACATCCCTGGCAATGACCCTGAGTGATGTAATTGTATGAATGCTCCAGCTGACCACATCAAACTGCTCTCTATACTGTTTCAGCAGAGGTGCTAACCCACATGAAATGGGTTTGAGCCTCCATTAAACCAGGGCAGACAGGAATAGGAACAGATTAGGTCTCCTTACAATAGCATTGGTCACAATAATTTCTGGGCTTTAGTTTGCAATCGATTTACAATGCACACAGTTAGCCAATTGGTACAAGACTAATTTAATACCTAAAATACACTGCTGTCTCGAAGTGAAATTTGACACCATTTTCCTTGTTTATTTAAATGGGGAAACCAGGGTAGGGGAAGGTCCTGAGGCCAGAGAGCTGGACGCCAACGAAGGTGAGAGAGTAGGTGGAGAAGGCAAATCAGAAAATAGGGATTAGGGATTTGAGGTTTAAGATCTTGTAGATTGTAGGAGGAGTTCCTGGGAAAGAGCAAGTTAGAGTAGGAGACGGTGCAATGACTCGATTCCAACACAGTGAAGGAGCAGGATGAGCAAGAATGCGTCGGGTGGCAAAATATGATTGACTGTAGTTACTACTTTGGCATTTTACACTAATCTCTACCCGATTCCGGAGATCGGCCGCTGTCAGCGGGAGGGGTAAATGATTGCTGCCGGCAGTGTTTGGTGTTTCGATTCTCACTGTGGTTAGGAGGAGGTTGGAACCAGACAACATTTCTCCTTTGATATTTCTGGCCTTGTGCCCTCGGCCAGAGCGAGCTCGGCCAATCACAGCCTTGTGGCAAATACTGACTTTACGATCAGCCGTAAATCCCGCAGTTATTCTGGGGCTCACCGAATTCCCACCACGGGACAAACGAGGTAGGAATTTGGCAACGGGGAGTTCATATAATGAACCATCTCTATTGTTAACACTGCTGGGCCATTAATCTCACTCTGCACACCTTCACTTCACCGCTTGTTGAATAAGTAAAGTGAAAGATGTGAAATTTAGATTGGGTTTAATGGCCCACTAAGTAAACTATGACAACCATTAGCTAGTGGCTCAGTCATTACCAGATTTACATGGGAGAATCAATCAATCTTACTAGAACATAACTGTTCTGCAGCAACTGGATTAAGGCCAATGAAAGTTTAAAACTAAATGTAATGGGTTCCCCAACATCACCATTATCTGGGGACGGGACTGCGTGACAGAGGCCAAACTGCTCCAGGTTTGACTCCCAATGGGTGTTGGGTTTACTGCTCTCAGTCAGGGCATAAGGTTGGGGCCTCAGTCTCCCTGGGTTAAGGAAAAGAAGAGTTTCTGCTCCTGATCCCTATCCCCACTCCTGACCCCTGCTGGAAAGTGTGTGGGGGGATACTGGATTGGGCTCCGCTGTGAAGCCCCCCACACTCAAATAGCTCGCTGCCACTCCCACTCTAAACATGAAGAATAGTGACTTACCCAAGGTATCAGTGGACTGCCAGTTCTCGTTGAACAAGGAGTCCACACTTTGGGAGAATACAATCTACGAGGCAGTCGTGATCATCACAGTGAAAGTTACTGGTGAGGAATTACTCGTTCAATCACCAATCCCCTCACACTTCACCGTGAGCATTACAGATAAGGAAACATAAGAAATAGGAGCAGGAGTGGGCCACTCGGCCCCTCGAGCCTGCTCTGTCATTCAATCAGATCATGGCTGATCTTTGACCCCCAACTCCACTTTCCCGCCCGATCCCCATATCCCTTGATTCCCATAGAGTCCAAAAATCTTTCGATCTCAGTCTTGAATATACTCAACGAGTCTTGGAAAAAACTCGGTCAATCACCAACCCTCGCGTGCTGTGAAGTTCATGTACTGATGCTTGTAATACATTTCTCCTTGTACTATTTCCAGGCTCTATTAAACCCGATGAATGTAGTACGACAGAAACTAGGGGTGACTGAGCAATCCCTGCTCTTAGGTTTTGACTTTAATCCAGTTTGTCTTTTGAGATCAGGCTCACTGACCCTGTTTCTTTTCTAAAATACGAACCTGAATTTGGAACTATTCTTCTGTTCCCTCTTCCTGTTTTCTCTCCGATTTTTCCTCCCCTTCTTTCCTGGAGGTCTCCGACTCACAATTCCATGGATGCCATTCGGCCCTCACTGGAGGGCCTGTTCTTCAGGTCCCAGCCTAGATGGGGTCAGCAGGCCATTTCATTACACTAGAGGGAAGAGGCATTCCAGGTAAGTCCAACCTTGACCTCAGTTGACCCCACGCAGGTATGGTTTGAGCAGGGGTCACCGGGCAGCGAATGGGTTTGGGTTTACTGCTCTCAGTCAGGGCGTAAGGTTGGGGCCTCAGTCTCCCTGGGTCAGGGAAAGGAAGAGTTTCTGCTCCTGATCCCTATCCCCGCCCCTGACCCCTGCTGGAAAGTGCGTGTGGGGATTCTGGATCGGGCTCCGCTGTGAAGCCTCCCACACTCAAATAGCTCGCTGCCACTCCCACTCTAAACATGAAGAATAGTGACTCACCCAATATCTGCCTCCCTACCCCAGGAGCGTTAAGACAAATTGTAACGTCCCGACTGATACGTTGGAGTGAGATCATCCAACTTAGCCAGACCCAGGAAATTTAACCCGGGACCTTCCTGTATGGCCAAGTTAAACCATTGAGTGGGGGGGGAGGGATGGAGAATGAGGGGGAGGGGAATTGTGGGGGAGGGGAATGGGGGTGGCGGTGGTGAGTGCATCATGTTTGACAGGAGTGGGAACAGCAATGGAGGAATTTTGTGCATTGCCCCAACAATTAAGTAATTTATTTCGCTTTAAAAGCAAAATTAAAACATTTTTACTGCCTCTGCCCTAGGCCTGGCCTCCTGCTCTACCTCTCTGCTTTTTACATAAAGGGATAATTTTCTTCCAGGATTCCCACCACCGGCAAGCTGAGGATGAGCAGGGTGCTGTCAAGCAGTCACTGTGTGATTTGTACATTTAATAAGTACTGCATTATATCTTACGGATGAGATGTTAATCCGAGGCCCTGTCTGCCCCCTCAGGTGGATCTAAAAGATCCCACGGCCACTATTATGAAGAAGAGCAGGGGAGTTCTCTCCGGTGTCCTAGCAAATATTTATCCCTCAACCAACATCATTAAACGGATGATCTGGTCATTATCACATTGCTGTTTGTGGGATCTTGCTGTGCGCAAATTGGCTGCTGCGTTTCCTACATTACAACAGTGACTACACATCATAAGTAATTCATTGCTAAACACAAGCCTCCAACTTGTAATCTCCTCTCACTCTGGTGCCTCAATCCCCTTTCTCCATAATTCGCACCCTTTTGAAATATTTCCTGCAAGATTTCCCACTGAATAAATACCATTCTTTCCTTACTATTGCACAGGCAGGTACAGTGTACCTCAGCAACTTCTAATCAGAGGGGCAATTATCTTGACAACGCTCTGGGACAGTCACTGTACAAACCAACATCCTTCAGGATGGTTTGTTGACAAAATAGCTCACCGTGAAAGTTTACTGAGAGGAAAATGACATCATTAGCATGCTCTTGGCGTTTACAGTAAGTGTCTCTTTATTTGGCTTGCAATCCAACTATGGTGGCCGCGTCTATTTATACCACCGTGTCGGAGATAAGGTAATTCATTATTATCACCGATAGGCGGCACGATCGGAGTCCCGTGCATGCGCGTCATCAAAAGCAGAAGTTCTCGTTCCCTGGCACTAGTCACAGCGATCTCTCATACCCGTCAAACTCTTCTTTCTCAATCCCCCTCCTCCACTGTCTCCATGGGCGTTTTGTTCCCCAGGTTGGCCCACTCTTTGTGAAGGAGTTAAATCTGAACTCTCCGTTCACCTTCCCTCTCTGAACTTAGTCTGTTACAGAGTGGAACAGAATTATTGGGGTTGATTTTCTCTAAACCCCTTCGAGTGTTAAGAATTTCAGCGAGATCTCCCTTCCTCCACCTTCCTTAACCTCTCCTTATTCCTCATTTAGTTACCTTCCTCTGCAGCCACTCCGAAACCATTGCAATATGGTGACGAGAACTGAGCACTGCCCTATAGCTGGGTCTGACCGACAGTCTCTGTACCAGTTCGCTGTTACCCCGTGGGAGGTGTGCTGGGTGCACATTAAACGGGACTGTACCTTGATGTGAATCGGAGCCCCACATGTACAAGCTCAGTAAAAGCAGACATTACCATAAGCGCACTTGAAATCAAAGCGAGGGTAAATAAATTATTAACGCTGTGTCACTTCTGTCACCGGGAAGTGCCTTGTTCAGCATGTCATCAAGCAGAAGCCCGGTCAAATCTCCGATTACCACTTAATCAATTGACACTTGACAAATGGATCTTGCAGGAAAACCTCGTTTTAATTTAAAATGGAATGGCGATTGCAATAAGATTGTGATGACACAGCAGGCCTGGTCTGAGCAAACCACGCGCAAAGTAAAGTTATATTCATCGGCAAAACCAGGCCGGTCCCCCACAAAACAACACATCACGAGGACAGGCAGACAGGCAACAATCCAGGGCCCTGACGATGGTTGACTACAAACTTGGCTCATGGTGGTACATGGATTGACAGGCCTCATGCTTGGGTGTGGGGAGGGTTGGGATGGGATTCTTCCCACTTGACCTACGATAACCCTGAAAATCAATGGGTCAAAGGTGCCAGGAATATCTTTTCTTTCAAAGGTGTGGTTTCCCCCTCCAGCGCCTGTTCCAAACTGCGAGTTCCCAGCCCCTTTGCGCCTCCTCCCTGCATCTGACGGTGCTGGGCTCCTCAAGCATGTTGTCAACTTTGGGCTTCACCTCTGATCATACAGATCATTAAAACGAAATATTTTGACAAGGCAATAACACCGATCGGAAAATCGGGGCTCCTGTGTCAAGGTTGAGGGACCGAAATTCTTGATAGTTTTAGCAAAGAAACTAAATGGTGGGAGAACTCGTTCTTCTCAAGAGGAATTCGATCTGGTCATATTTTTGAAAACAATGTCCCTTAGTAACACAAGCGACATGCAGTTCTATGACAGGCCGAGACACCATTGGTGTTTTTCCACCCTTCCCTTACTGGGGTGTGATTCCAAAAGTGCCCACCACCCTCCAATATCTTACCTAACTTGGCCATTCTTCGTCAGAAGGCTGTTTGGCTGTGCAAGGCATCACAGCCAAGCCCAGACCTGTCCTTACCTCATGTCAGTGGATCAGTAGCGGAAACATGGGCCGATATTTTTGGCCCAGCCCAAGGGTCTAGAGGCCAGTCCCTGCCCTGATGGAGACCATCTAACTCAGTCAGGAAATGGCCCTCTGGTCTGTAATCTTAGTACCACACCAAAGGGGCCCCTCAGTGTTCACGGAGCATGGTTCCTCACTGCAATGTACTTTGAGACACCTTTCTGCATGTGAGGAGCACCAGATAAATGTCATCCATTGTAGATTTTGGCTGGCGATTTGCGTCTAGGATCGAGATAAGTCCCAGTTGATTCTGCAAGAGAGCCAGACCTGGTTAATCTCTAGACCATTACCTAGGGACGCAGCAAAGATAGATAGAAAAAAAATGTTATGCAATTAAAGCTATTTGCATATTTTGAATGTATAATAGAACACTGAAGTACTCGAATAATAACAAATGAATGAATAATTATTCCAGATACTTTGCTCTCTGGTCATGAATCAAAGATTTATGTATAATTTTTAAATCCTCTCGGGCACAGAGCCTTAATGACCAAGTACAAATGGAATTTAATTGTTTGAATAATTTTTTGTTTACTTACCTCCAAAGATTTCAGACCATACTGGGAGCCTCTGCCCTAGGGCTCTGTGGGAGATCTCTGGTGAAGGTACCCAGGTTTCTGTAATTGTTCATTTACCAGCCTGTTGTCGTATAATATCAAAAAAAATGTTATTTGCAACACCAGCGCAGTTTTGTAGAGTCACTGATACTGTCATTTGGAAGTTGGCACAGGGGTCCTTGGAGGTGTGTCAATATTTACAGGTGGGGGGGTCCTTGAATAGAAAATCTCCGTAAACAAGACAATGGCTGTTGCCTCCTTCTCCAATATTAAAACCTCCTGCATCTCACTGTCAGCAAAATCAAAGCAGTCATCTCCAGCTCCCTCCGCTCACATCTACCTTGATGTGGAGATGCCGGTGATGGACTGGGGTTGACAATTGTAAACAATTTTACAACACCAAGTTATAGTCCAGCAATTTTATTTTAAATTCACAAGCTTTCGGAGGCTACCTCCTTCCTCAGGTGAACGATGTTCACATCGTTCACCTGACGAAGGAGGTAGCCTCCGAAAGCTTGTGAATTTAAAATAAAATTGCTGGACTATAACTTGGTGTTGTAAAATTGTTTACAATTCACATCTACCTGCCGCTGCAGCCACTCTGGGCCGAATGACGGCCTCCTGTGCTGTACCTGCTATTACCAGCCGCGAATCCTGATCTCATCCTGTCCTCTTCCCATTTCTTTTAAAATCATCCTTTGATGACAGTAGCACTCCCTCAACACTGTAGTGAGCGTTCACCTAGATTATGCACTGAAATGTTGGCACGGGGCTTGAAGCCACAACTTTGACCATGAGCTAAGTGGGCTACCAATCATGCCAAGCGGCACTACTTTGTCAGAATTTTGTAGAGCATAGTACACGGTGATTAGAGAGAACAAGCCAGGCAAAATAACGTAACAAAAGGCAAGGGCTAGCTCCAGTGTTATGACAGTGATGTAGGGAAGCCTGGAGCGTGTGCTGAAATAGGAACAGAGAGCTGATTAATGCAGGAGGCTACCATCCTGTGCTTTAATTAGCTAGATGTCCACTTTCTAATTCAGAATCGCACTTACACATTTACACAATGCAATTATTAGCAAGAAGCCAGACTCCCAATCAGAAACCCACGAGGACCAGAACATGACTCCATCATACACTCCGCTGTAGAGCTTTAGAATTATAGAATCCTACAGCACAGGAGGAGGCCATTCAGCCCGTTGTGCCTGTGCTGGCTCTTTGAAAGAGCTGTCCAATTTGCGGAATCAGCAGCAAGAGAGAGATGTTTACAATGAGGGGCTTACACTAAGGAGAGATTGTTACACAGATACACAGGATACTGAGGGCTATTTAACAAAAGTCTTCAAATTCAAACCCTGTTCTGAGAATTCACAATTTTGAAAGGAGCTGTACGATGTTAAATTGCGAAGGGGAAGGAAGTCCTGTCTGTGGCCATTAAGGTGACTTAAGTGGTGAATCCAAGGCAATTACCCAGAATTACTGGTCAAGTGATAATGTACAGATGACCAATGGTGGCAAATTAAGCCATCCAATTGGGATATACAGATGTAATTGGAATAGTTTTACGCTAAGTGGAGTTCTTGACCTCTGATAGTGGGTGAGACGCAATGTTCCAGAGCTGGTGACACTCAGCAAGCCCTGGGGGTGAGTCTTCTACTTGCGATATTTCTTCTTCCAATCCACGAACAAGGTTAAAAACTGGTAGAATAGATAAGGGAGAACCAGTGGATGTGGTGTATTTGGATTTTCAGAAGGCCTTTGATAAAGTCCCACATAAGAGATTAGTGTGCAAAATTAAAGAACATGGGATTGGGGGTAATATACTGGCATGGATTGAAAATTGGTTAACAGACAGGAAACAGAGAGTAGGAATAAATGGGTCTTTTTCGGGGTGGCAGGCGGTGACTAGTGGGGTACCGCAGGGATCAGTGCTTGGGCCCCAGCTATTCACAATATATATCAATGATTCGGATGAGGGAACTGAATGCAATATTTCCAAGTTTGCTGACGACACAAAACTAGGTGGGATCGTGAGTTGTGAGGAGGATGCAAAGAGGCTTCAAGGCGATTTAGACAAGTTGAGTGAGTGGGCAAATACATGGCAGATGCAGTATAACGTGGATAAATGTGAAGTTATCCACTTCAGAAGGAAAAACAGAAAGGCAGAGTATTATTTAAATGGTGATAGATCGGGGAATGTTGATGTACAAAGGGACCTGGGTGTCCTTGTACACCAGTCCTCAAAGCAAACATGCAGGTGCAGCAAGCAGTTAGCAAGGCAAATGGTATGTTGGCCTTCATTGCAAGAGGATTTGAGTACAGGAGCAAGGATGTCTTACTGCAGTTATACAGGACCTTGGTGAGACCACACCTGGCGTATTGTGTGCAGTTTTGGTCTCCTTACCTAAGAAAGGATATACTTGCCATAGAGGGAGTGCAGCGAAGGTTCACCAGACTGATTCCTGGGATGGCAGGACTGCCGTATGAGGAGAGATTGGGTTGACTCAGCCTGTATTCACTCGAGTTTAGAAGATGAGAGGGGATCTCATTGAAATGTATAAAACTCTGACAGGGCGAGACAGACTGGATGCAGAGAGGATGTTTCCCCTGGCTGGGGGGGTCCAGAACGAGGGGTCACAGACTCAGGATACGGGGTAGGACATTTAGGACTGAGATGAGGAGAAATTTCTTCACTCAGAAGGTGGTGAACCTGTGGAATTCTCTACCACAGAAGGCTGTGGAGGCCAAGTCACTGAATATATTTAAGAAGGAGATAGATAGATTTCTAGACACAAAAGGCATCAAGGGGTGTGGGGATAGAGTGGGAATATGGTATTGAGATAGAGGATCAGCCATGATCATATTGAATGGCGGAGCAGGCTCGAAGGGCCGAATGGCCTACTCCTGCTCCTATTTTCTATGTTTCTATGTAAAAGCAGCATGTTGCCTCCCTCACACAGACCAGCATCAATATTGCTTCTTCTCTCTGACCACCTGCCCAACTATTGGGCTTTGGGAGTAGTTTCTCTTAGCGACGTGGAGTTGGGGTAGGGACTATGAGTCATAGAATGTTAAAGCACTGAAACAGGCTATTTGACCCACCAAGGCTTCACTGGTGAAACCTCTCAGTTTCCCGCTCTGTCAATGAACAAAATCCTCACTTGTGGAAGACGACACTGATGGGATTTGAACCCAGACCGTAATACTCAATGTGGTTCCGTCCATTCTGCTATATTCCACGGAGCGTGAAGTTCATATTTTAATGAAAGCATTTAAGAAACGGGATGTGATAATGCAAAGCTGGAGAACTTGTTTGGCCAACAGGAAATACGCAACTAAATGTTTGAGCTAAAAGTTTGTCCCCAAGAAACCATCTCCAGAACCAAAGATGACAAGGAGAACTGAGGGAAATATATTTGCGACCTCAGAGAGGTGAACAGTAAGAAATGTTACAATCCAGGAAATGTTCCTCACAGAATGGAAATACCCAACCACCCAGCCCCTTACGGTAAGACCAATACGCTCCCCACTTCCCCTAAAGACTACGGGGTAGATTTCACCTTTATCATCTGGCTGTTAAGCATTGTTTGGGTGTTGCGCAGAAAGGAAAATCTGGTGGCAATGATGCCATGCCTCTTTACAGAACCACCTGGATCTTCCTTCCGCTGATTTGGTTTTATATTTTTGGCAAAGAGGAATTTGAGCACTGTAAGTCTAAAATGGTACTGACTTCTATTGTGCAAATCCTACATTTCACTCAGATTCATTATCTGGTAGTTTCAGGAACCTTTAGTCCCTGGAGGCTACAATATGACATTCGCCGTTGTAAGTCAATTCATTAAATGGCACTAACCATTTTATGAAGCAGCTGTGCGGTCTAATGAGATCTTTCTAACAGGACCTGTTCACCCATTGCAGAGAGGTACTTAAAGGTGGATTAATTGAAAGGGATCCAATCACAGGTACAACCGACCAATCATTCTTCTCGAGCTTCTTGATGGTGAGTTTAATTAAGTAAAGTGAGATTGCTTCTCCTGACACAGTTTCAAGAGTTTCGGGGAACAAGAACCAATGAAAAAATAGATGACCAAAACTGTGCTGGCTGATTGACTTCTGAGTGGACCTTATTGCTTGGGGAAGGAGCTGCATGTCATAACTGTGGCTGAGGGCTGTGTTGTTAATGATCTGAGTTAGAGACTTCTCACCCTCAGGACGTTTTATTATCATGTTGCATCCTTTCTTTATTCAGTTTTCTCCTCTCCACCCCCCCAGAGAGATTAGGAATTCAGCAAATAGACATAGAGAAAGATGTTTCCACTTGTGGGGGAGACCAAAACTAGGGGGCCATAATTATAAGGTAGTGACCAATAAATCCAATAGGGAATTCAGGAGAAACTTCTTTACCCAGAGAGTGGTGAGAATGTGGAACTTGGAGTAGTTGAGGCGACTAGCACAGATGCATTTAAAGGGAGGGTGAGGGAGAAAGGAATAGAAGGATATGCTGATAAGGTGAGATGAAGAGAAGTGGGAGGAGGCTCGTGTGGAGCATAAACACCAGCATGGACCAGTTGGGCCGAATGGTTAATCTCTTTCAAATAATGACTGCGTTAAAATGGCAGAAAAAAGGAATTGTTCCCATAGGGTCTGATCAGAGGAAGTTACACCCCATGTTATCAACCTTAGCTCAGTGTGGGTAACACTCTCACCTCAGAAGGTTGCGGGTTCAAGTCCCACTCCAGAGACTTGAGCACATCATTTCAAATAGAAGACGCATGCTCTCATTCTAATGGACAATTATTTTTTGTTGTTGTTGCTATTCCCCACTCCCCCTAAAGTGCCGATTCTTGTTGTGACACTACACGATGGTCCATTGTCCAAGTGGCCAGTCTTCCTGTGTGAGCCTCGGCAGCAAGTGGCCGTAGGCTTTGACTGTTGAGGCAATCACAGCTGAGCCCGGCTCGGTCTTCACCCGATGGTCATGCGCACGTACCTCCAGCAGGGGTCACTGGATCCCAAGTAGCAGCAGGAACCCTGGGGGACTCTTCCTGTCTCGCCCTGGTGCAAAACAATGTAATCCGTCACCAACAAAATCCATGTGTTAAAGCAGCTGTTTTATTCCGTGTGTGGGCGTGTTTACACACACTTGTGTAGGTGTAGAGGGTTGGATAATAGAATGCATGATTCAGAGACAGCCCAAGCGGGAACCATGGCAACCCTATTCAGTCACAATCCTCCATCCTAAATGAGCCCAAAAGCCTAATGTTCAATGTTAATTTTTCTGCACCTCTCCCCTGTACACCTTGCTCTCCGACAGTTGGACAGCTGGCTTTTTGGCAGGTTGCAATCCAGATCGGGGCTGGGTGAGAGCGTGTCGGGGGTGGGAAATTATTGCTCCAGTTCTGGGGCTTCGTTTCCAGGTGATGCACAGGTCAGACCATTTGTGCAAAATTGCTCTGTGCGTTATTTTCACTCAACATTAATCTCCTTCAAATAGCAGAAAAAAGGAATTGTTCCCATAGGGTCTGATCAGAGGAAGTTACACCCCCTGTTGTCAACCTTAGCTCAGTGGGAAACACTCTCACCTCAGAAGGTCGCGGGTTCAAGTCCCACTCCAGAGACTTGAGCACATCATTTCAGTGCCGTACTGAGGGAGTGCTGCGCTGTCGGAGGTGCCGTCTTTTGGATGAGACGTTAAAATGTCTGCCCTTTCAGGCACTATTTCGAAGAAGAGCAGGGGAGTTCTCCCCAGTGTCCTGTTCAATATTCATTCTTCAACTAATATCATCAAAAGGAATTATCTGGTCATTATCTCGTTGCTATTTGTGGGATCTTGCTGTGCGCAAATTGGCTGCCGTGTTTCATACAGTGACTACACTTAATTCGCTTCTCTTCCTCTCTTCCTTTCCTATTCTTCCCATCTCTTCCTCTCCTCTCCCTTCCCATTCTTCCCTCTCCCACCACTCATCCACCTCTCCCTTTCCTCCCCTTCTTCCCCGTCTCCCCTTCCCTCCCTACTCTCCTCATTACCCCTCCTTCCCCCTCATCCCCGCCCTCACCACCCCATCCCAAGGATGCAGCCGCACTAACACTCCAGGTCACTATTGCAGCATTCAGCGTTCAAATAATAAGCTGACTGCCAGTGAAAAAACTGGGTCAGGAGAAGGTTAGATTTCATAAATAAAAAGTGACTTAGTATTGATTCACATCGCTCTCCATGGATCTCTGAATGTTATTTCTTATGAGAAAAAAAACAACCTAGAGGCAGAAAGAAATGAAAAATTAAAGAGCAATAAACACAGAAAAGAAAAGTAAGAGAGAAAATAGGTGCATAAGTGTCAGTCACATCACACTTGGGGTATCGTGTCACACTCACACACTCACACTTACACACACGTGCAAATTTATTTGCAGCTGATTGGCTCTAATTTTGCAATAATTAAACAGGGTCAAATCACAACTGGACCAATCAGACGCAAGGAAAGCCAGTGGAAAAACTACCAATGGGCATGAGGAGGCAATAGAATCTACTGATCAAAGAACAGGGACCAATCAGTTAGGTCCAAATATTATTTTTAAAACCCTTTTTCTTGCAATCTTAGTTTTTCCACTAAGCTGATGACTTATTACTAGAAATAAGGTTTGTAACATCATAAAAAATCTAAAAATAAGATTAAATTTACAGGAAACGGGTTAAATTTATCGATGCAATAGCATTTTCCATGTTTGAAATGCCTCTAACAATATTTTCCATCAGAGGCCTGTTCCCTTCTGAGAAGCCTGGGGTTTGAGTTCAGACCTCTCCCTGAAGAGACTCAACAAGGTAGCAGACTAGAGCTCCCTTCATGCATCTATGCTTACAACCTCCAGAAAACGTTTAATAATGGCAGCAAGACAGGCCAGAGTAGGCAAGCCCTTGCTGTTTATAAGTCGCACCCCCTCGTCCATTCTTGTGTGTCGAAAGCACTGAAAACAACTGATTTTTTTTGTGCATAAAAGATCGAAACCAGGGAACGCATGAATGGTTCAATATTTCTGAGGTAAATTTGCTGACAAGTTACCATATTCAAGGAGCTGTTAGTTTAGCAAATATAGCATGGTGCGTGTCGGACAGATGAAACTTTGCATTTTGAAATTTGGAGTTATTTCATATTTATATATTGTAATTTATTCTAATAGGTTGCACTAACTCCATTTCTTTTACTTATATTTATCTCAGAACTCAAAGACAAACAGCAAAAAAAAAATGAGTGATGCAAATCACAAAGTTTCTGGAAGGACTGCGTCATTCACGTTCGGAGGGAGATTCTGAATAAAAGTTCTGAATTTAAACTTTTTTTTTTAAACAGACGCTGGAAAGGCTCTCTGACCTCTGATTGACTTTGGCATCTGCTGCAGAACAGTAAGTCTGTAATTGATGCAGGAAGGCCCAACAGTTCCATCTTCTTGCCTTAAAGGGACACATTAAGTTACACACGGCCACAATTTAACAGGATAATTTACTGTGCCTTACATGATATAATGCAGCCCCTTTTACACTCTGCCCGGTTTCTCCCCCATTGTGGAAATGGAACTATAAGATGGTAGCTGAATCACTATCTCCTGTTTAAGTTAATGCTCGAGACGAATTTCACCCCAACTGAGTCCAGTTGAGATTGGTGTCATACAGGCAGAAGAGTGGTAATCATAATTAGGAAACAAAAGAGATATGGGTCTAATGAGTTGCTACAGTAATGTTCTTAATTCTGGAAGGAGTTTTTTTTCTGAATAGAGACTTCTGGTAGGTGTAATTAATTTATTTTTCAATTCATAATGTTCTGCCCTGCATGGAACTATCAAAGGATGGACATGCCAAGACACCTGAGAGAGTGAGAACCTTCTGAAATACCCAATAAGCAGATTTGAAAATTGGGTTTTAATACACACTATAAAGAACTTAACTCTCTTCTTCATCTGTATTTAAATGTTGTGCTTGGATCTGGGGTTCTATACTATAGGAATGAATGTTATGAGGTTTGGTCCAAATAAATTCTATATTTGGACCAGGCGCATGCTTGCCAGATCTAATGACAAAGTAAAGAAAGATGTGCATTTCTAAAGACCCTTATCACATCCCTCAGAAACATTCCAGACGATGAATTACTTTGAAGTGTTGCCATACAGGCAAACAGACAGCTAGCTTTGGACACAGCAAGATCCAACAAACAGCGGTGGCATGAATGAGCAGTTAATCGTTTTTTTTTGCTGGTGTTGATTGAGGGAAGGATGGTCACCCGGACACGGGAAGAACTCTCTGCTTTTCAAATCGTGACATGCAATCTTTAACGTTCTCTTAAACTGGAAGATAGAGTCTTAGTTTAACGTCACATCTGAAGGACGGCACCTCCGACAACGCAGCACTCCCTCAGTACTGCGCTGAAAGTGTCTGCCCAGATTATATGATCGTGTCCCGGAGTTCGGCTTTAACCCACAACCTTCTGACTCAGAGGTGAGAGTGTTACTGAGCTAAACTAACACATTGCTAAGAATAATTATAGATATTCCATCACCCCTCAGTGTCACTGTTTCACATATGTTTGCCTGTGTAATTTAGGGGCATTTCCTAAACAATTAGCAACGCAGCAATTAGACCATCAGTTTGTACCAGACCGTTCTAAGCAGAGCACTGCATGAGTGCGTTGCTCCTGCAGGAAGGATCCAACCATTGCATGGATGTTCTTACCGATTCCCCAGGAATGCTGATGCCTATTAAACAGCTGGAGGGATTGGAGCCCAGATATGGTGAATTCATTGCTCATGTAGGAACCATGGAACCCTGGAAGATTACAGCACAGAAAGAGGCCATTTGGCCTATCATGTCTGTGTCGGCTCTTTCCTCCCACTGCCCCACTCTCTCCCCATAGCCCTGTATCAATCCCAATATAATCCCACTGCCCCGCTCTCTCCCCATAGCCCTGAATCAATCGCAAACTAATCCCACTGCCCCGCTCTCTCCCCATAGCCCTGTGTCAATCCCAAACTAATCCCACTGCCCCACTCTCTCCCCATAGCCCTGTATCAATCACAAACTAATCCCACTGCCCCGCTCTCTCCCCATAGCCCTGTATCAATCGCAAACTAATCCCACTGCCCCGCTCTCTCTGAATAGCCCTGTATCAATCGCAAACTAATCCCACTGCCCCGCTCTCTCTGAATAGCCCTGTATCAATCGCAAACTAATCCCACTGCCCCACTCTCTCCCCATAGCCCTGTATCAATCGCAAACTAATCCCATAGCCCTGTATCAATCCCAAACTAATCCCACTGCCCCGCTCTCTCTGAATAGCCCTGTATCAATCGCAAACTAATCCCACTGCCCCACTCTCTCCCCATAGCCCTGTATCAATCCCAAACTAATCCCACTGCCCCACTCTCTCCCCATAGCCCTGTATCAATCCCAATCTAATCCCACTGCCCCACTCTCTCCCCATAGCCCTGTATCAATCGCAAACTAATCCCACTGCCCCACTCTCTCCCCATAGCCCTGTATCAATCCCAAACTAATCCCACTGCCCCACTCTCTCCCCATATCCCTGTATCAGTCGCAAACTAATCCCACTGCCCCGCTCTCTCCCCATAGCCCTGTATCAATCCCAAACTAATCCCACTGCCCCACTTTCTCCCCATAGCCCTGTATCAATCCCAATCTAATCCCACTGCTCCACTCTCCCCCATAGCCCTGTATCAATCCCAAACTAATCCCACTGCCCCACTCTCTCCCTTTAGTCCTGTATCAATCCCAAACTAATCCCACTGCCCCACTCTCTCCCCATAGCCCTGTATCAATCCCAATCTAATCCCACTGCCCCACTCTCTCCCCATAGCCCTGTATCAATCCCAAACTAATCCCACTGCCCCACTCTCTCCCTTTAGCCCTGTATCAATCGCAAACTAATCCCACTGCCCCACTCTCTCCCTTTAGCCCTGTATCAATCCCAATCTAATCCCACTGCCCCACTCTCTCCCCATAGCCCTGTATCTTCCTCTGCTTCAAATAGTTATTTTACTTTTCCCTGCGAAGACTCTGTGCTTGGTTTGAATTGCTCAGTAACGCACTGGGCCTTCAATAAACTGTGAGAGAAATCCTCCCTGCATTTTATGTAATCAGAACTGGTGAACCAGCTTCTTACTTTAGCCACCTTCTCAGAGACTGTTCACTTGTTTTGTAGAGATGTCAAAGCTGAGAGTGATGGTACAGATTAGTGTGGGACTCGAGCAGTAGATGCACCAATTCCAATTGCCCCAGTGTCAACAAGCTTCTTAATATCTTCATCTTTCAGTGGCTGAGATTGGAATGATCTATTTATTTTTCCACAGTGTTTTTGTTTCATTTTAAACACACCCATTGTTTTGTTAAATCATTATATGAACCAAAGAATTTTTCTTTTGCTTCCCATTTCACTTTGACATTCTACCGACTCCTGAAACAATTGCCTCACCCACTGGTACAATTCCACAGCCACCGGGCACTCTCCCAAGAGACTGTTGTTCATCTGTCAGCCTGGTTTCAGATTACTGGCTGGTGACTCGTCCACTGTGAGATCAAATAACTCAACACAGACCAAGGGGGGAGAGGGAAGGGGAGAGAAGTGGAGAGGGGAGTTGGGGCAGAGGGGAGATGGGGCAGAGGGAAGGGGAGAGAAGTGGAGAGGGGAGTTGGGGCAGAGGGGAGGT
Organism: Heptranchias perlo; assembly: GCF_035084215.1. Lineage (NCBI taxonomy): Eukaryota > Metazoa > Chordata > Chondrichthyes > Hexanchiformes > Hexanchidae > Heptranchias > Heptranchias perlo. The sequence goes on along the minus strand of NC_090365.1, from coordinate 7,495,723 downwards.
GGGGCAGAGGGAAGGGGAGAGAAGTGGAGAGGGGAGTTGGGGCAGAGGGGAGGTGGGGCAGAGGGGAGATGGGGCAGATGGAAGGGGAGAGAAGTGCAGAGGGGAGGTGGGGCAGAGGGGAGGTGGGGCAGAGGGAAGGGGAGAGAAGTGGAGAGGGGAGGTGGGGCAGAGGGAAGGGGAGAGAAGTGGAGAGGGGAGTTGGGGCAGAGGGGTAGTGGGGCAGAGGGAAGGGGAGAGAAGTGGAGAGGGGAGGTGGGTCAGAGGGAGGGGAGAGTAGTGGAGAGGGGAGGTGGGGCAGAGGGGAGGTGGGGCAGAGGGAAGTGGAGAGAAGTGGAGAGGGAAGGTGGGGCAGAGGGAAGGTGGGGTAGAGGGGAGGTGGGGCAGAGGGAAGGGGATAGAAGTGGAGAGGGGAGGTGCGGCAGAGAGAAGGTGGGGCAGAGGGAGAGGGAGGAGAGGGAAGGGGAGGTGAGGGAGAGGGGAGGGGAGAAGGGAGGTGGGGGAAGTGAGGAGGAAGGTGAAGGAAGGGGTGGGAGGGGTGGGGGGGAGGGAAGGGAAATGGGAGGGGGGTAAGATAAGGGGAAAGGAAGGCTAGAAAGGGTGAAGAGGAGAGGTTCGGGGGAGCAAGGAGAGGGAGGGAGGGGAGAGGTAGGCAGAGCCCCAGAGTGTCTTTGCTTTGATAGCTGCCCACAGGCTAGCATTTAGCAGTCTGCAGCTGGACAAAGCACATTCCCTGTAAGTCTAACAGAGCACAGAGCTGCAAACATTTCAGTGAGCTCTATAAAGATGAATAATTACCCTTGAGGGTTAGTGAAGTTGTGTGAGTTGCAGAAATATTCCTGCCCTCGGCCAAAATTTATATACTGGCTTCAATAAGGTGCCATTAATTTACAGCTCTGTCAATTGCACTGGTGAGGAATTCAAACATGACAAATTCACACCCATATGGCTGATTTTTGCCGTGTGCTTTATCAGCATATTGTACATTAACAACCACCAAAACTTCACTGCACTAAAACTACACAAGTAGAAGATCAGGGAGAAAAACTCAGAGAAGTACTTTAGTCAAGATACCCAATGATGCAGTGCCCCTCTCTTAAAGCAGCCCCACAGCGAAGATCGGGGCATCAGTTGGTCCAATTTTACATGTGCCCTCCTTCATGTGGTGCACAGCCAGGGCGATCAGGAAGATTCCTGGTTCAATCCCTGATCTGTACTGAGTTCGCTGATCTCCAGCGGGGCCTCAGCACCCCCTGGGCTAGGGAGGAGAACAAAAAAAAATAATCAGCCAGGATCCCATCGCTTAGTGCTATCTCGTGGCCTCTGCTGGCAGGTTGGTGGATGTGAACACTGGGTGAGGACAGCGGTGGGCTGATTTCCAATTCTCCTCCATGCCCACGTAGGAAAATGAACGATTTGGTCAGGGCAGCAGAGGGGGCCGCCTGGTCTATGGACCTGTTGACCAGCATGAGTTAGTACCTTCAGAAAGTGACGGGAGAGAGTTACAGGAAGAATATCTTTGTTTGAAATAATGGACTTGGTGAGGTGGTGATTAGGAACATAGGAACAGGAGTAGGCCATTCAGCCCCTCGTGCCTGCTCCGCCATCTGATAAGATCATGGCTGATCTGTGATCTAACTCCATATACCTGCCTTTGGCCCATTTCCCTTAATACCTTTGGTTGCCAAAAAGCTATCTAACTCAGATTTAAATTTAGCAATTGAGCTAGTATCAATTGCCATTTGCAGAAGAGAGTTCCAAACTTCTACCACCCTTTGTGTGCAGAAATGTTTTCTAATCTCGCTCCTGAAAGATCTGGCTCTAATTTTTAGACTGTGCCCCCTACTCCTAGAATCCCCAACCAGCGGAAATAGTTTCTCTCTATCCACCCTATCTGTTCCCCTTAATATCTTATAAACTTTGATCAGATCATCCCTTAACCTTCGAAACTCTAGAGAATACAACCCCAATTTGTGTAATCTCTCCTCGTAACTTAACCCTTGAAGTCCGAGGACTCTAGAGGAATGCAGATTGATGCTGGGCTGGGTCAATCGAAACATTAGGCCTGGGCTACTCAAAAGATGGACCCTGGCCGATATCTGAACCACATAAGATTGGCTGAGCTTCAGGATAGCTTTAGATCTCTGGAAGGTGGAGTGGACAGTGAGGCTCAAGCAACAGGCGGCTACATTAATGGAGCAAGAGCGGAGTGGAGCCACCATGAAGGAGCTGAGCACGAGCCTGGACTTAACTGGACCTACATCTGGGACGAGCTCCAGCCCGGAGCTTGGGGCCTAGAGTAGACGAGTGGAGAACAGCAGCTTGGGCCTGCTAGACCTTTCTGCATAGAGACCCTTTTGCACTGCTGGGTTTGAATGGCCAACTTGATTGGTGGAGTAATGGGCCAACATGCCCAGTGATGGCACTGAACCGAGGTTTCGTTATCAAATCACTGCAGATGGGAAAAAACAATCAACATTACATTCTACTCAGCTAACAATAAAAGGAAAGGCAGCTTCGTAGGTAAGTAGCATCACTGATAGCCATAGACCCCCCTACCTGTTCTTTACTACAAATCTACCTACAATCATCCTTTGCCAATGTTCTTCAGCAGTGTTTACCAGTGGACCAGTGCAACTCGTGTCCCACCCACACTGCCACCAGATACAGCTGTTGCAATACGTTCTCCTTTCCATTGGTCGCCACCTTATGCTCAGCCCAAAGCTGGAGTGCGATACAGGACACAAGGGGCCCAATCAGCCCATTGCGCCTCCTTTCTTGCCCTTTCCCCATAATGCCTCATCCAAAGTATGGCACCTCTGGCAATGCTGCACCCCCCCACTTCTGCCCCACCTGCTCTCGGGAGTGGCAGCCTAGATCCTGGAGTGGGAATGAACCCACAATCTTCGGACTCAGAGGCAAGAGTGCTACCAATCGAGCCAAGTTTTTATGTAGTAACGCCCTCCTGAGTGTAGGCAAGGGCGGCAATGGTTGGGCTACCTGGTAGGAAGTGTGTGGCCTGGGTCCTGGATGTGAATGGATGGACTGAAACCCTTGGACTGAATGACCATCTCGGAGGGTTTGGGAGGGAGTCAGCAGATCGGCTACAGAGGAGGAGCACTGGTAACCACATGATTAGCTGCAACCAATCAGACCAGCTTACCATAGACTAATCAGGGCACATAGGACAAATCAGATCTATAGGACGTGATGGACTCATTTAGATAGAATGTACGGCACGGAAACAGTCCATTCGGCCCAACAGGTCCATGCCATCTGAACACCTCGATTAATTTCCAGCCTGTAACTCACTCCTAGGTACATTCATTAAATTGTATATATGGATCCCTGGATGAATTATTGTCCTTTAACCCAGATGCCTGTCCACTCTCCTTTCAGTGTCGCTGTGTACTCTCTCTAATCCAATATATGAGCTGCTTGATTTGAACTGGTTCTAATCTATGTTTGGGTTCAGTTGGGACTTCCCCATTCAGCTTGCTATTATTTTTCTGGTTCCTGACGAGTATTAAGTGCACTGCCTCCCTGGTCGATATATGTCACAACAACCAAAATTACATCTTTAGAATGTAAATAGAGTCCCCCTGGATGCTGAGTGATAATATTTGACAGTAAATAAGACGTGATTTTGATTGCAGCTTCACACTGAAAGTGCACACTATGAGGAGTTGATCCCCACTGATGTATATCAAGAAGTTGATGAACAAGACACAAAGTTGTCTCATGAAGGCAGAGGGAGTCACATCTCGCAGAATGTCTAAAAGCTCTTCACGTACATTGAATTACAGTTAGTTAGGTGGGAAAACGTGGTTAACACCAGTCTATCTGCCATCATCTAATCCCACCCATTGGGATGCCAACGCATGGCACCACAGAGCGAGGCAGTACCAATTGAACTTAAGAGCTTGTAAGGCTCAGTACCGCAAGGGGCAGAGATGGTGTTGCTTGAGGGAGCTCCCTGCTCTTCTTTGCCTATCGCCAAATTGGGATCTCTATCATGCCCCTGAACTACTGGAACAAGGCATTGGTTTAACATCTCATCGAGGGAACGACACCTCCAACAATGCAGCATTGCGTCCGTCCTGAACTAGAGAGTCAGGTTGAACCCACAACCCTTTGACCCAGAGGGCAGAGTGTTACCGGCACTGTCAACTTCACATACACCTAAGTAGGTTCTCGGATTTAAAGGTGATACGATTTATATACAAGTTGTTCTTTCGTTTGTAGAGCTCAGCCTTATTTCCCCTCCCCCTACAAATGGCGGTCCAGTGGGTACAGACACTGTGCGATGTGGTGGTGAGACATTCAGACCAAGAAGGAGCAGGTTCTACTCCTTACCTGAGTGGTGTCAGAATACATTGGTATCCCGACACTTGACATCACAGGCAATGCAATACTGGCTCAATTGCCCATTGCCAACTTCCCAATCTGTTGCTGTGGAAAGATTCCAAGCAGACGCCTTGTGTTAAAATCAAAGGGAAGGTTGTCCCCAGACTTGATATTGCTCATCTACCTCTTCACTAAAGAGATGCCAAACACTTTTCATTTCAAGCCTCTTGGCTTGGCAATTACACCAAAGCCAGACGTGAGGAAGCAGATGGTGAACATGGCTGAAAAAGGAGGCACGAGAGTGGCTTTGCTTATCACAGTTGGCAGTATCGCTGTTTTCGAAAAGCGCATTCTGCAGCCCAGTGGTAGAATCTCACACTCCTGTTTGGCAGGCGGGAGAGAATATTCATCTCTCATTCCTGGATTCTCCAAAGCCATTGGAAGCTTTGGGTTGGATGAGCTTCGACTACTCAGGGCCAATAGTGAACCTCGCATCACAGGGACATGGTAGAGTTGCTCCTTCTCCACAATATTACAACAGGACCAGCACCACAAAGGCCGCTCGTAAAAAAGCTGCTGCAGCATTCTGTACCAATCCAAAATGGCAGACCTCTATTCTGTCCCAACAATGTCTTGTAGACAGCTTTCTGCGTGGGAACTCTCTCCCGGACAGCACTACTCAATTGGAATTCTCTCCCTTGTGCACAGAACTTCGAACATAGAGTTAACCGTTGCTTGTAGGACCAGGGTCCTTGGCCGTTCGCATTTGAGCGTGTGTAGATTCTGGCTTTGTGCCTTGGCACCTCCGAATTGTCCAATTTTGTGAAGCTCCGTTATTAAGCCACGTCCTGCACAATCTGCGGATTTTATTTTAAATATATGCATGGTGATTAAAAATGGCTGACCCAGAATACGCACAAATCTGCAGCCTCCAGCAGAATAGCAGATACTAAAAGGTTTGATTTGTGCACATCAAAGGTGAGAGGTAGTCGTACTGGGGAATGGATCACTATCCTACTCGAAACGTTCCAAATTAACCTATTGCAGACCTCTATTCTGCCCCAACACTGTCTCGTAGACCCCCAACCTCAGCCGAGCAGCCCCCTACCGCACGAGCCTGACATTTACTGACAATCAATGCCACATTAGGGGCAGCTTACATTGTAGGCCCAAATCACTAGGAACTGATTTGAGACGTTCAAACTCATTTCATGTAGAGCCTGGACAGGTAGCAGCAAGAGGAAAGCTGGTCGGATTGGAACCCAGAGCCCAGAGGTAAGGGGATAGTATGGGAACGTACTGCACTATCCAGCCCTCAAGGTGCTGGATGTTTGGAGGCTGTAGTAATGTCATCCTGTTATTTTAGTCCAACATCCCAGGCCTGTTCATTCCCCGAGTCAGGGTTATCTACCGTCTAGTTTTCTGACTTTGTGCAGCAGAGAGTCCACATTAATGAGCAGAATCCTGGACACCAATAGTCTATTTTTAACATGGAAATCTATTTTTTTTTATTCGTTCATGGACGTCGCTGGTGAGGCCGGCATTTATTGCCCATCCCTAATTGCCCTGGAGAAGGTGGTGGTGAGCCGCCTTCTTGAACCGCTGCAGTCTGTGTGGTGAAGGTTCTCCCACAGTGCTGTTAGGATGGGAGTTCCAGGATTTTGACCCAGCGACGATGAAGGAACGGCGATATATTTCCAAGTCGGGATGGTGTGTGACTTGGAGGGGAATGTGCAGGTGGTGGTGTTCCCACATGCCTGCTGCCCTTGTCCTTCTAGGTGGTAGAGGTTGCTGGTTTGGGAGGTGCTGTCGAAGAAGCCTTGGTGAGTTGCTGCAGTGCATCCTGTGGATGGCATACACTGCAGCCACAGTGCGCCGGTGGTGAAGGGAGTGAATGTTTAGGGTGGTGGATGGGGTGCCAATCAAGCGGGCTGCTTTGTCCTGGATGGTGTCGAGCTTCTTGAGCATTGTTGGAGCTGCACTCATCCAGGCAAGTGGAGAGTATTCCATCACACTCCTGACTTGTGCCTTGTAGATGGTGGAAAGGCTTTGGGGAGTCAGGAGGTAAGTTACTCACCGCAGAATACTTAGCATCTGACCTGCTCTTGTAGCCACAGTATTTATATGGCTGGTCCAGTTAAGTTTCTGGTCAATGGTGACCCCCAGGATGTTGATTGTGGGGGATTTGGCGATGGTAATGCCGTTGAATGTCAAGGGGAGGTGGTTAGACTCTCTCTTGTTGGAGATGGTCATTGCCTGGCACTTGACTGGCACAAATGTTACTTGGCACTTATCAGCCCAAGCCTGGATGTTGTCCAGGTCTTGCTGCATGTGGGCATGGACTGCTTCTCCACATGGTCTCAGTGCTCCATTTTCAGGGTTAGCTTTTGTCTTGCAAAGCTTGAATTTGTGGCCTCTATATTTTGTTAGACAATGATACCAAATACTATCGAATTAATCTGGTGCCAAGTCAGTTGTCTGTGTCTTATCACCTGTTTATTTGCCCACTTTTAAAAAATAAAATAGACAATCGGATGGGCTAAAAGAATAAATAAAATAAAAAGGAAACTAATGAAACCTCGACCAGAATCTCTCTCTGCAACAGATTCGATTTAATTTGTAATTCTATGCGTGACGCACACTGTTATCTTTAGTATTTATATTCTACAGTTAAACTTTAGGGACTTCTATTCCGGCTGTTATTCAGAACCAAGGAGGTGTTGTACGTAGAATCACTTGGACATTTTACGTGGAACATAAGTTAACAGGTCGGGGGGAGACAATAGTCACACTGGCACAACCCATCACACTTGTGGCAAGAAGTAATTTTTTGTCAAATAAGATTTATTTTCTTGACAGTCGCCTTGGGGAGAGGAGAGATATCAGAGAAAGGATCTTCTCAATCCAAAAAGGGAGCTAGACCACAGAATTAAATATGATATATAAGATTAGAAATGTGCGGTCAGAGAATTCAGCGTCGATGGTTGATAGTCAGGCTTAAATGCCGAGGGTTTGGAAGGGAGATGGACACAGAACTATTGAACCCCACCAGAACTTTAAACAGGATTAAGAGAGGGTGGCTACAGGAACAGTCAGTTATTCCTTCATTTGGATTTACACTGAAGGACCAACGGTTCACTCTGAGAAAATTTACAGAGTTAGGGAAATAATTAGGCACCAACCTAACTTATCGTCAGACCTGACAGGCGCCAATGACTGATTTACTTTTTATTTAACAACCAAATAACACAGGCCCAGCACTCAGCTGGTCACCACAGTGTTGCACATCTCCCCACATCCCCGGCATGCCATTTAACAAATATAAATTCAGAAAGGGCTTAGATTTCCTTAAGATCACACAGGGAGTGCTGCACTGTCGGAGGGGCGGTACTGAGGGGGTGCTGTACTGTCGGAGGTGTCATCTTCCAGATGAGACATTAAACCGAGGCTCTGTCTGCCCTCTCAGGTGGATGTAAAAGGTCCCAAGGCACTATTCGAAGAAGAGCAGGGGAGTTCTCCCTGATGTCCTGGCCAATATTTATCCCTCAGTCAACTTCACTAAAAGAGATGATCTGGTTATTATCTTATTGTTGTTTGTGGGATCTTGCTGTGTGCAAATTGGTTGATGCTACAGTTGTGGCCTTAAAGGGGCCCTGTACAGTAAGGAACATCTCAATCAACTTGACACTGAACCATGTTTGGGGGAGTGTAAAGGAAGCTTTACTCTGCATCTGTCCAATATCTGACCTGGGAGCCTTTGATGCTGACATTGGGTCCAAGAAATGCGAACATGTTCCATTCCCCAGCATCATGTCCCTCGCCTTGATCAGCACAGATCCCTCACCCACAAAAATAATTATTTTACAAAGGGTTAAGAGCGCTTGTAAAGTGGTTGAGTGTTTATCTTTTGGTGTGTAATAAAATACACAAAATACAGGGGCCATCTGCTTACCTTGGCTGACAGTTTTCCCGCTCCTCATTTTCTTCTCTCCATTGATACTTACAGTTTTATTGTGACGCCCTATAGTCGTGCAACTTACAAGGTCCTCTTATATTCTGCGTGGCTTCTTCATCGTAGTGAGCAATGGTGAGTAACATTGTTCTCATCTCTTAGATACTCTTCTTTAAAGGTAAGGGAAAGAACTTGTGTTTATATAGCGCCTTTCACGACCTCAGGATGTCCCAAAGCGCTTCGCAGCCAGTGAATTACTTTTTGAAGTGTAGTCACTGTTGTGATGTAGGAAACGCAGCAGCCAGTTGTGGAAGTGGAGGGGTGGGAGAGGTAAACAGCTGGAGCGGCTGGATGGGGAGACTGCAATGAGGAGACAGTCGCGTTGATGTTCTGGAAAGATAGAATCTGATGGATTGAAGGGCCTTCTTCACCCAAACCTGCCTTGTGTTCTTGTAATGTGCTCGTCTGACATTGTTCACACCAGCATGATTGCCAATTTAATCCCAGTTAGTGGTGAGTTATGGCAGCTTTGAGCTGCGTGCTCATGCTTACTAGGAATTGGTTTGAAACTGTGCCAAACTCTTGCTCCACCAGAGAGAGGAGGCTTTCATCCTATTAGCTGGTTTTGGATTGAAGCCCAGGTCCTCGCTTTGACATAACGATGCTCTAACTAGCTCACCTCGTCTGCCTCGTCACCTTCTCAAACTCCTTCTACTGGCATTAATATCGAGCAAATTCACAGTAAAAGAAAGCTAATACTAAGGGTCTCATCAAGCCTTATTGTCCCAACTAGTTATCTAGACTGAGAGCAGGGGCTGACATCAGAGACTGAGTGATTGCTTCCTAAAGCCATGGTTAACCCTAATTTTTCACAACCTGTTAATCTTCGTGTTACTATACATCATAATGATGATGAATTTAATATCATGTTATATCGGAGCGAGGGGGCAAATTCAAAGTTATGCTTCTGGATGAATGTGTGTTCCTGTGGCCTCATTCTAGAATAGAGAATTCATTAATGCTCAAACGCAGGCATCAATGAACATTCAGAGCTTCTTAAACTCCTGTGTTTATGATAATAAAACAATGCTCACTCTCCGTTAACCCCTAATTTTCTACCCTTTTCTCCTGAAGCCTTGGGAGAAGGAGGATTGAGGATTGTAGAAATATTAACGACTTGATTTTCTTTTCAGGGAAAGGTAAGTCCACAAGTTGCTATTGCCGATTTATTGTGGTCAAATGCTTAATGTGTTTTTATAACATTACCCCATCTGCTATTTTAATGGAAGCATTGGCCGGTTTAAAATAGTCAGTTAAATTCCTCATTGGAAAGCGGACACACAAATGCCAAGAGAACACATGAAGTGTTTTGGTCGAGGTGTGGTAGTGTAGTGGTTGTGATACTGGACTAGCAACCCAGAGGTCATGAGTTCAAAGGCCACCATAACAAGCGGTAAAATTGAGTTAAAAAAATCTGGAAAAAGTGACCAGCAAAGTTACAAGACTGTTGTACGGACCCACGTACTCCTTCAAGGAAGAGAACTTGCCACCCCACCCGATCTGGTGACCTCTGTCTCTCGCTGTGCCTTAATGCCCCCTGATGAACCAGTCAGCTGTAACAATCTTTCATGGAGCAGCCATACCTGGCCGCTGGATGGAGTTGCTTTGGTGGGTCACACAAGCCTTTCTCGCTAGGATTTTCTCGCCTCATTCTGAAATACGGTTCCACAGGGATCAGGCAAACACCTTGCACATCTGGCCATTCTGCATTGGTGAGTTTCAGCCAAGTGTTTGACTGTCTGGGGCCTGATTCTGTTCTTGTGTGATGTCTGTGCACATCTGCTAATGGCACCCAATCCTACCTCTCCCCAACCTCTCTCAATCCCTCCACTGCCTCTGTTGTCAGATGGCTTATTGGATGAGCTGCAGTTTCCTTCAGGTAAACATTGGGAACATCAAAGTCATTATCTTTGGCTCCCACCACAAACTCCATACCTTCACCACTGATTCTATTCTCCTGCTCGGCCATTATTTAAGGCTGAACTGGACTGTTCATTACCTCGACATCCTATTTGACCCTGAGCTTAGCTTCCAACTCCATATCCTCTCCATCACAAAGACTGCCTACTTCCTAACATTTCCCACCTCCAGCCCTACCTCAGCCCATCTGCCACTAAAATCAATGCCTTTATCATCTCTGGACTCGACTATTCCAGTGCTCTCCTGGTCGGCCTCCCATTCTCCACACTCCATAAACTTTAGCTCATCTAAAGCTCCACTGCCCGCATCCTAACTCACACCGAGTCCCGTTCACCCATCACCCCAATGCTCGCTGACCTACATTGGCTCCCAGTCCACCAAGGCCTGAAATTAAAATTCTGATCCTTGTGTTTAAATTCGTTCATGGCCTTGCCTATAGCCTATCTCTGTGACCCCCTCCAGCCCTACAACGCACCCTCTGAAATCTCTGTTCCTCCAACTCTGGCCTCGTGTGCATCCTTATCCTGCCTTTGCTTCAGCTGCCTAGGCCTCACATTTTGCAATTCCCTAAACACTCTGCCTTTCCACCTCCCTCTCCGCCTTTCAGGCTGTCTTTAAAACTCACTTCGGTGACCACCCCTCCTAACACTTTCTTCTTTGGCTTGGCATCCTGTGATGTGCCTGTGGGCAATATTCCATATTACAGGCAGTACACAAATTCAAGTTGCTGCTGTTCAGTAATCACTTGCAATAACGTACCGAATATCCTGATAATGTGTTGCCTGAAAGAATTTCTGCTAATCTCCAGAAGGAGAAGGGAATCATTCCCAGGGTTTTGCTTTTGAGCTGCCAAATGACATGTTAACCAGAAGATAAGGATGGCCCAGGAGAGCAGAGGGATGAAATAACAGCACAGGTGTGTCAACCACAATTTTCAAATACAACCGATTCCAGGGATGGGGGACTTTAGTTACATGGATAGACTGGAGAAGCTGGTGTTGTTCTCCTTGGAACAGAGAAGGTTGCGAGGAGATTTGATAGAGATGTTCAAAATCATGAAGGGTCTAGGCAGAGTAGATAGAGAGAAACTGTTCCCATTGGCGGAAGGGTCAAGGACCAGAGGGCATCGATTTAAGGTGATTGGCAAAAGAACCCAAAGGTGACACGAGGAAAATCTTTTTTACACAGCGAGCTGTTAGGATCTGGAATGCACTGCCCGAGGGGATGGTGGAGGCAGATTCAATCATGGCCTTCAAAAGGGAACTGGATAAGTACTTGAAAGGAAAAAAATTGCTGGGCTATGGGGATAGGGCGGGGGAGTGGGACTAGCTGGATTGCTTTTGCATAGAGCTGGCGCAGACTCGATGGGCCAAATGGCCTCCTTCCCTGCTGTAACCTTTCTATGATTATAACTCTTACCATCTCCAAGTATGGCTTGACCTGACCATTGCTTCTTGATTCACCTCATCTTCTCTCTATACTCTGTCCAATTTGATGGTGTCCTGCACCGTGGGCCTTCAGCTGACTGGAGTTCAATAAAGAGATGGATCACCTTTTGCCAATGGCTGTAAACCTGCACTGGTGCCTGGTCCCCCAAACCCTCAAATTAACATTCGGATCCTTGTGTTTAAATCTCTTCATGACCTTGCCCCTCCCTATCTCTGTAACAGCCTTTTAAAGAGATGAGTTTAATTGGCCACATCTGTAAAAGGACATTAAATCTGGATTATGCATGCAATTTAAGTATGACTTTACTCCTACTTGGACTGTTGTATCAGAGATAAGACTATTGGTGAGATTGAATAGGTCATTTCTTTTCACTCCTGGGGGCTTGGTTATAGAATGTTTACAGCACAGAAAGAGGCCATTTGGCCCATCGAGCCCGTGCCGGCTCTTTGTAAGAACATTTGAGTTAGTCCCATTCACCTGCTATTTCCCCATAACCCTGCAAATTTTTTCCCTTCAAGTATTTATCCAATTCCTTTTTGAAAGCCACGATTGAATCTGCTTCCACCACCCTTTCAGGCAGCGCATTCCAGATCATAACTGCATTATAAAGGTTAGTGCTATGCTGTCATTAAATGTCATGGATTAATTCAGTAAATATTAAATGTTATATCAAAGGAATACTAAACAACATCAGTGCTGTGTTTATTTTCCCCTCTTATCCTGTTTTTCTTTTCTGAATTTCCTCCTCTCTCTTAAGTCAAAAACCCCAAAAGGGGTGGAGTTCCATAGATGATCACAATGCTCCAACACCTGACTCGAGTGGCCTTTCTTTATATATGAGCTGAGGGAGACTATTTACAATCAAGGCCATTCCTCTCCTCATGCACACAAACATACACACTTTCCAGGAGGGATTGCTGGAAAGCCACAAGGAATGGGAATCCCAGGACTTTCCTTTCCCCATCTCAGGGACTATCCACCTTCTGTCCAAATTGGGGCTATTGGAGGTTGAACATTGGGGCTGAGGGGGTCTGGTAGTTTTGGTTTCCGTTTTCTCTCTGGGATGAACTTTGAATTGAACCCAAAGTGTTGGGATGCAAGTCGCTGCTCACCGGTGGTTAGGGGGTTCTAACTGAGCACAGTTGTGTGTGGGGGGGTTTCTGCAGAAGGGAATTTTTGTCTATGTTCCTGTACTGAAACAGTTCAGAACTGATCTGATTTTCAGTGACAGTCTGCCAGCTGTACTATATACTCAGCAGGTCAGAAAATCCATTTTTTCTAATCTCTTTATGAGCAACATGACATGTGTTTAATCACTGTCATCCTGGGATAGAGCCAGGAAGTTCCTCAGTAATTTGACTGGAGAAGAAGTATAGATGACTGTACATTTGAATAGATTACTTTAACGAAGAGTTGGGTACAGTCAAAGGCAACTGTCCACAGGCAAGGGGAAGCTCAAGGGGAAAGACCAGCTTCAAGTACCTGATGCTACAATCATTTTCCAGAATGCACAGAAAACCAATATCACGCTGACAGCCCAGTCAATCAAAGCTTGAATTCTTCAGGAAGGTTGTAATAAAGTGTATGATTCCTATATAAAACTGACACAGTGAATGAAGCAGTGTTGATTTTTTATTACTGTTTTTTATGACAATATCATTCTTCACTGCAAGATTTGTTGGACTCCCCCCAGAGTCAATTGAGATCAGTTCTTCACTGTTTCTTAAAGGGGACTCTCAAGTAGCGTGGCTGCCCCTTTAATTTTACTCATCTGCATTATCTGTGATGTAATTATGGAGCAGGTTTATACAAAGCAGCCCGCTTGATTGGCACCCCATCCACCACCCGAAACATTCACTCCCTTCACCACCGGCGCACAGTGGCTGCAGTGTGTACCATCCACAGGATGCACTGCAGCAACTCGCCAAGGCTTCTTCGACAGCGCCTCCCAAACCCGCGGCCTCTACCACCTAGAAGGACAAGGGCAGCAGGCACATGGGAACAACACCACCTGCACGTTCCCCTCCAAGTCACACACCATCCCGACTTGGAAATATATCGCCGTTCCTTCATCGTCGCTGGGTCAAAATCCTGGAACTCCCTTCCTAACAGCACTGTGGGAGAACCTTCACCACACGGACAGCAGCGGTTCAAGAAGGCGGCTCACCACCACCTTCTTGAGGGCAATTAGGGATGGGCAATAAATGCCGGCCTCACCAGCGACGCCCACATCCCATGAACGAATGAAAAAAAGAGACCTGTCAGTTTGATTCTGAACCTTTCCCTCCCCTTCCCTTTGAAGAGGCTGGCTTACCCTGGGATATGTTTCCATGGAGACTGTACATTACTCAAGAGGCAATGAAGGTTGGCAGGGCATTACAGCACTGGGTCTCAACCAATCCTCACCCAATGCCCACCCACGTCCTGTCCTGCAGGAATTGCACCTTGGGGTAGGAGACCTGGCGGATTTTTCTCACTCCCAAGTCTGCGATGGCTCAAACGAATTGTTGTCATGGAATCGTAGAAAGTTACGGCACAGAAGGAGGCCATTCGGCCCACGGTGTCCGTGCCGGCCGACAAAGAGCCATCCAGCATCGGGGGAGGGGTCACAGTGCCTTGTCCTTACACATTTCAACATCTGGACTTATTCAGCAGGGAGGGACAAGGAGGTGGATGGATCCTACATGACAAAGCTTTGCGATCTTTGCTTTAAATTTTCCTGCGACATTTCTACGGAGAAAACAGAATGTGTAGACACTAACGATTACTTCTTACAGCCTTTTTGAAAAGTTTTAAAAAAAATTGTGATTAACTTATCAAAGTTGATTGAAGGTGATTTCGGAGGTTGCAGCTCTCTCTCCTCCCAGTGCCTCTCAGTCTTTTTTTTATTCATTCATGGGATGTGGGCATCGCTGGCAAGGCCGGCATTTATTGCCCATCCCTAATTGCCCCTTGAGAAGGTGGTGGTGAGCCGCCTTCTTGAACGGCTGCAGTCCGTGTGGTGAAGGTTCTCCCACAGTGCTGTTAGGAAGGGAGTTCCAGGATTTTGACCCAGCGACGATGAAGGAATATTTCCAAGTCGGGATGGTGTGTGACTTGGAGGGGAACGTGCAGATGGTGTTGTTCCCATGTGCCTGCTGCCCTTGTCCTTCTAGGTGGTAGAGGTCGCGGGTTTGGGAGGTGCTGTCGAAGAAGCCTTTGCGAGTTGCTGCAGTGCATCTTGTAGATGGTACACACTGCAGCCACGGTGCACCGGTGGTGAAGGGAGTGAATGTTTAAGGCGGTGGATGGGGTGCCAATCAAGCAGGCTGCTTGTTCCTGTCTGGTGTCGAGCTTCTTGAGTCTGAGTTACAGCGTCTGTTCTCAGCTGTTTACAGTACCACGTGCGTTGGGCTATAAGGCCAGCCATTGCCTGGGCCATCCACGAGATCCTTGATTTGTCAACGGCCTCACTATGCCACAGATGGATCGACAATGCAGCAAATTACGATGTAAATATAGATCGATATCCACGGGCAGCGAAATGTCCGATTAATGCCGTTCACCGCCAAATGCCCTTTCCTCGAAATTCAGGCCCATTAAACCATTCAGGAGAAACCTCTTTTACCCAGAGAGCGGCGAGAATGTGGAGCTCGGAGTAGTTAAGGCAAATCGCATAGATGCGTTTAAGGGGAAACTAGATAAACGCATGGAGGAGAAAGGAATGGAAGGTTATGCTGATGGGGTGAGATGAAGAGGGGAGGGTAAAGGTTCGTGTGGAGCATAAACACCGGTTGGGCCGAATGGCCTGTTTCTGTGCTGTAAATTCTATTTTGACAAAGAGATGTCATTTCAAAATGACCAAAGGCAACTTTAGGGGCGATGTGAAGATAAATTACTTCATGCAAATCAAAATTGGAATTACCTTCTAGTTGAATAAGGAGGTGAAAACCAGAACGTCATTTAAGAGCCAGTTGGAAGCTGTGATGAGGGAACTGTAGATTGTTTGTTTTTTTTGAACAGTTGAGTTAAGATGGACCACCTTGTGGATACAAGCAAATCTGCAGTTCGACGGGCCACAATTTTGAGTAATGAAGAATTCGAACTGTTTTCCTGCTCCACCTGTTCAATCCCTTTCTCTCCCAGTCCGCCTTTCTGCAGATATTACATTTGTGTTACCATGGTTACTGCAAGTTAACACCTAACATTATAATGTAAATTTACACAAACATTTACAACAATCATATAACCTAACGACCCCTTTGCAATTCAAGGACACCGTTAATGCTGACAACACCTGAATTGCTGAATCTCATCTTTCAGGCAATTAAAATATGCTTTGTTCACTCTACACTTGGCTCGGTTGCAGTTTTAAGCACCCTTCAATATTTTAATGGGATAAGTTATATATTAATGCCTAACTAAAGATGGATATTGTTCCCGTTTCCATTAAAAAGGGCAGCTGATACAAACACTATATAACAGCATGCACCATTAGGTTTTTAGACTCATTGGGGAATATAAGATGAAGCAAAAATTCTAATTTGCCAGGATTTACAGGCACTTGTTAAACACATGAATTAAGGCGATTGGATTTATAATCCGTTGTCTTTTCTGTATCTTTTTGTGCCCTCGAGTTTTTCCTCTCCTCTCCTGCCAGTATTGACCTGCGCACAATATCACGGACATTGGCTGCCCCCAGGGCCCAAAGTTGACAATCTTCATGTGGGGGCCTAGCCCAGGGATCTTTGTGGTCCAGTTAAGTGTACACCAGGGAGCCCAGGGTCTATGTATAACCTTTCACTTCATGTCCTCACCAATTCCCAGATATCTCAAGTTGCTGGTACCCACAATCTTCTGGTTCAAAAATGTATTCACCAATGAGGCAACAGTGCCAAGATTAGCTCTTCCCAAACCTCCAGGCCCACAAAATTTGAATTGGTTTCCTGGGCTTCATAGGCTGGATTGCCAGGGATGAGAGGCTGCGGCCTTGACACCCCTGACCTCGACAGTAAGTGCTGGTAGGCTAATTGACTTTGGGGGCATCACAACCAAGTCTCGTCCTTTCCTCACCCAACACGCACAAAGCATCTTCTCAGCAGGAGTTACTGGATACTGATCAGGAGCAGGAACCCTGGCTGATTTTCTGCTGGCAGAGCCCAGGTGCACGAAATCCAATTGCCCTACGAGATCAGCCAACTCAGCACAGGCCATGGGTCGAATCTGTTACCATTCTGGTTTGAATGGCTCAGGTCTACACTGGGAAGTGCACCCACCAACTGGGCTCATCAAAATGTATTTTGATGCAGAATTCAGAGTTTAGAATTTAGCAATTTCTTCATTTCTGGGAACATGAACAGAGCATTTGGGCAAAGTCAATTGTCCAATTTCATCTTTCCACCGTTCCCTCTTCCTTCAGAAACATAATTGTAAACAATTTTACAACACCAAGTTATAGTCCAGCAATTTTATTTTAAATTCACAAGCTTTCGGAGGCTTCCTCCTTCCTCAGGTGAACGATGTGGAAATGAAATTGTGAATTTAAAATAAAATTGCTGGACTATAACTTGGTGTTGTAAAATTGTTTACAATTGTCAACCCCAGTCCATCACCGGCATCTCCACATTCAGAAACATATACATTTGTCCCTTGAATCTAATTATACTATTTACTCCAATGGGCTTCGCTGGTTTATTATTTCATCCATTGTTTACCCTTCGTGTGAGATGTCCTGCTTGAATTTTTCATTTGCTCTGAAGGCTGGGCTGTTCGTTCCACAAGTGCTGTCTGAGTTTTCTGTTCCCTCACCTAATGGACACAGATGACAATTGTTGCCTCTCTCTCTCTCTCTGTCTCTCTCCCCCTTACCCCCATCCCTAACTCCCACCCTAGCTCAGTGCAGCAAGAGATGCCACCTGGTGAATTAAGAACATAAGAAATAGGAGCAGGAGTAGGCCAATCGGCCCCTCGAGCCTGCTCCGCCATTCAATAAGATCATGGCTGATCTGATCCTAACCTCAAATCTAAATTCATGTCCAATTTCCTGCCCGCTCCCCGTAACCCCTAATTCCCTTTACTTCTAGGAAACTGTCTATTTCTGTTTTTAATTTATTTAATGATGTAGCTTCCTGGGGCAGCAAATTCCACAGACCTACTACCCTCTGAGTGAAGAAGTTTCTCCTCATCTCAGTTTTGAAAGAGCAGCCCCTTATTCTAAGATTATGCCCCCTAGTTCTAGTTTCACCCATCCTTGGGAACATCCTCACCGCATCCACCCGATCAAGCCCCTTCACAATCTTATATGTTTCAATAAGATCGCCTCTCATTCTTCTGAACTCCAATGAGTAGAGTCCCAATCTACTCAACCTCTCCTCATATGTCCACCCCATCATCCCTGGGATTAACCGAGTGAACCTTCTTTGTACTGCCTCGAGAGCAAGAATGTTCCTTGGCTCTGCAGTACGTGGGACACTTCCCAAGGTAGGGTTGGATGAAAAAGATTCTGTAACCTCCTCCATGATTATTAACTTCCTTAAAGTCTCTTCCCATTACAGCATCAAGCTATTTCTTAAACTCACTACACCATCAGGGGAATCTTTTCATGGGAATAGCTTTATATATTTAAAATACCACATACTCTTTAACAAATAAAATATTCTAAAGAAAACTCCATCCTCCAGGCCCCTTGTGACTTTCTCAATAATACTGGAACATTTTTCAAAATAAATTTACAAACCACTTGCATCTTTCCAAATACATTATACATTGATATATTGAATGATGTGTTTTGAAACAGAGATTAAATAAGTTCCTTAATATATTTCTGATAGATTGTAAGCATATTGCAAAATGCAATATCCATCCTCAGTTTAAAAAAGTTTATTTAATATATTTTGTTCAAATATATATCTTATTTTATTTGTTGAAATCTTCTGTCCCATCTTTAAAATACATTTCACGATAAGTTCTCAATGCAGATAAACAAATTCCTCTCAATCCCTCGCCTCCTCAAATATCTACTCAATTCTCCCTTAACTCTTCCCACACGATCTTTCTTTGCTGCCTCCCTTGACAATCTATTCCATATGTTCACCAGCCTCTGCATCAAGTAATTGATCTAAACTCTCTGTGCACCTTCCCTCTTCTAAACCTGAGCTTACGTCTCCTGCTTCTAGACTTTGTGATGATCTTGGACATGTTTCAAGGGTTTTATCTATTCCCTGAAGGATCTTGATACTTGAATAATCTCTCCTGAGCCTTCTCCTCAAGAGAAAACTGCTCCAGGCTCTTCACTCTCTTCACATATCTTAGGCGTAAACTTGGTTGTGTCTCCATCTCCGACACTTGTCTCACATGGGAAAAAAATCTTGGAATCAGGAACAGCCTGATGTCATCAGATAAGTCTTCATTGTCTCCAAACTCTTCTGCAGAACCTACTTCATATATTTTCACATCATGAGTGTCCTGGCACTGGGCCACCGAGGCCAATTAAAGGCACCAATTTGAAGAAAGCACCAATTTAAGGAAATTTCCGGTTATCACAGAAAAGGCGATGGAATAACAGAATGAGATTCTTCAAAACGCCCAGTGGTTAAAAGTTCTGGAATCCAAATAACAAAATTAGAATTCAACTTATTCACAATTGCCACAAGACAATGTCCCCTGAATATCGACTTTCCACTTCCCAGACCTGGGTTTCAATTAAGCCCATAAGTTTGATCTGAATTAAAGTGCGAACCCAGATGTGAACTAAAAATAGAGTTGTCGAATTTTACAGCGTGAAAGGAGGCTGTAACAGTGCAGTGGGGGCCAGATTGGGGCAGAAAGAGGGTTGGGTAGGTCCCTTTCCATCTGAGGTGCTGTTCTTTGGGTGGCGTTCTCTCTGACTACTAGTTCACTGAATTCACTGGTTCACTGGTCATACATCTCATTGTGGGATCTTGCTGTGCAGCAAATGGCTGCAGGTGCGGGGGGGGGGGTTGGAAGATTGCTTTTTCACATAGAGGGTTGTCAGAATATGGACCACAAGTGGCAGTTATGGCCAAGACTGTAACATCATTTAAAAAGGAATTGGATTAGTATTTAAAAAGGAACAATATAAAAAGATACAGAGAGCGTCAGGGAAATGGGAATTAGAGTAGACTGCAACAGTTGAAGAGCTAGTACCAGCTGAATGGGCCAAATAGCCTCCTTTGTAGTAAATTTTATGATTTTAAGTATGTGAAGCATTTTGAGATAAGACACAGGTTAAATTTCAGACGTTATTTTCCATGATACGATCCTTCAATCAGTCTAGTTTATTTACGGAATTACAAATGACCAGACCTTCTCGCTCATAATTCAGCAACACCTGCACAATATACTCTGTGCCTCACCGCAAAAATGCAGATAATTAAAGCAAGAATATGTGTCAAGTGAGCAAGGCAATTGTTCAGGTAGTTAGGTATTATAAAATTAATTATTAAAGGAATTCATTTGTAATTAAGTAAATTGTAAAAACGTAACTGGAGGAAGGTGGCAGTGGCAGGTTGTATCTTAATGAGTGATCAGGTCTCATTAAATGGAATAAATTTGAGTGAGTTCAGCAGACTGTGATTTCTGTCACATTGATTCAGCACCAAGGACAGTGGAGACATTACTTTTACTGGTATGGTCGGTCTCTGGCAGGAACGAAGGTCGGCCTTGTTTGGCTTCGTCTCTCTGCACTAGTCAAGGTGATGCACAGCTACTTGACTGTGGGGTGGGGTAAGGTTTTAATGGAGTTGCCGCCTCTGTTAGAAAGTGCGTGAGAGTGTGTGTTTGGACCTCAGGCAAGAACAGGATCACCTGCAGATGTGATGCCCAGCACAGTCCAATAGCCTGCTACCACTCGCTGCCTAGGCTCATACATGTAGACTAACCCTTGGACAAGGGCCAGGAGAGTGGCTGATGCCTGTGGAACAGTTCGCTAGTGAGAGGCAGCACCTTGCAGAGAAAATTGGAAAAAATAAATTTTAAAAAAGTCATTTCAAATATCTTGATAGAGAACAGTTCGAAACACTGTAGATTCAAAAGCTGGGGAAGAACTAGCATTATTTGTGCAACTAATTACTAATTACACAATTCCAATTCTGTAAAATAACGACAAACAGAGCCACTGTCAGCAAATCTTCTCTCTCACGGTGTTAAATTAGACCTCGGGAACTGGCAGACCTAATTTACGATTGTTATTCTAATTCTCCCAGAAGACACTCAGGGTTCTACACAACAATCCTGATAAACCCCACGCACAGACAGAAACGACAACATATTCACCCTGCACATTTACCCAGGAAAAGGCACTTTGGACGGGAACAGCAAAACAATTAAATGAAATGCTCTGCAGTTTCACATACACATACACACACACGTACACACACACATATACACACATACACACACATAAATACATACACACACACATAAACACATACACACATATACACACACACATATACATACACACACACATATACACACACACATATACATACACACACATACACACACATATACATACACACACGTACACACACATATACACACATACACACACATAAACACACACATAAACACATACACACATATACACACACATACACACAGACATACACACACATACACATATACACACAGACACATATACATACACACACATACACATATACACACACACATATACACACATACACACAGACATATACACACAAATATACATACACATACACACATATACACACAGACATACACACAGACATACACACAAACACATACACACATATACACACACATATGCACACACATACACACACATGCACACACATACACATACATGCACACACATACACACACGTACACACATACACACACATATACACATATACATACACACATGCACACACATACACACATATATACACACACACATATACACACACACACACGCACACACACACATAAAAACACACACATACACACACAGAACCTCCATTTCCCTTCTGGGCGGGGGGTGGGGTGGGTGGGGGTGGGGGTGGTGTGGGCGGGGGGTGGGGTGGGGTGGGGGTGGTGTGGGGGTGGGCGGGGGATGGGGTGGGGGGGGTGGGGGTGGGGTGGGGTGCGGGTGGGTGGGTGGGGGTGGGGTGGGTGGGGGTGGGGTGGGGTGCGGGTGGAGATGAGAGCCACAAAGGATTGGGTAAATTCAGAAAAAGCAGTTTTTATTTTAATCCTCATGGTTGAGATAAATGACAAATTAATGACACACTTCACAGTCCTCAATGTTATGGGCCTCGGTGGCGATTTCAACAGTAATTTAAGCTTCAATGGTCACACAGTCTCGTCAAGGCATCTTAGCAGTAAAATCCATTCACAGTTTATTTGGATGGATTGGACACTGCACAGTACAGTCCGCTGAACTTAATCTTTAAAGTAGCACATTGCCACCATTGCATTACGAAGCACAAATATTTTTAAGCCTGAGTGAAACGTGAACTAGTTGATGCTAAAATGTAGTTACAGCACGGGTTAGATACAGAGTAAAGCTCCCTCTACACTGTCCCATCAAACACTCCCAGGGCAGGTACAGCACGGGTTAGATACAGAGTAAAGCTCCCTCTACACTGTCCCATCAAACACTCCCAGGGGCAGGTACAGCATGGGTTAGATACAGAGTAAAGCTCCCTCTACACTGTCCCATCAAACACTCCCAGGGCAGGTACAGCACGGGTTGGATACAGAGTAAAGCTCCCTCTACACTGTCCCATCAAACACTCCCAGGGGCAGGTACAGCATGGGTTAGATACAGAGTAAAGCTCCCTCTACACTGTCCCATCAAACACTCCCAGGGGCAGGTACAGCATGGGTTAGATACAGAGTAAAGCTCCCTCTACACTGTCCCATCAAACACTCCCAGGGCAGGTACAGCACAGGTTAGATACAGAGTAAAGCTCCCTCTACACTGCCCTGGGAGTGATTGGTTCTGATAGTGAGATCCGGAGATAGAAGGCGATTCTTTTCTTTGCACTAACATTCTTCACCTTGACAATCGCAACAATTGATGGAAATGGAAGGGGTTTCAGTGTTTTCTCTAGTTGCTGATTGCTGCTTTTGACCGGGACAAAACTTTCACTTTGAAAGTAGCTTATTATTCAGCAGATAAATAAAACTGAATTTACAAGTAGAGTGGGAGCAATCTGTGTGTGAAACAGCCGTCCATCAGAACCTGCCATAAATACCTGAACATCCTATTTATGAGTAAAAGTTTGCGTTGGATAATTGGATGCAGCCTTGTGATTGAACTCCCGCTGAGAACTGCTCGTTCCTGGGAGACACCAGATATAGACGGATTATTAAATAAGACCGCACTGTTAATTATAAAGAAATGTTTGCAGGGATATAAAACACCTTATACTGACCGAACTTCTTCTGCCACTTTTGTGCTCATCAAGGTGAAGGATGTTAGTTCTGGGAATGGAAACATTTTCTACTGGGGCGCTCCCAGGCCAGGTCCAGTCAGGTCCGGTCTGGTCAAGTCTGGTCAGGTCTGGTCCGGTCTGGTCAGGTTTGGTCAGGTCCGGTCTGGTCAGGTCTGGTCTGGTCTGGTCAGGTCTAATCTGGTTTGGTCTGGTCAGATCTGGTCTGGCCTGGTCTGGTCTGGTCAGATCTGGTCTGGCCTGGTCTGGTCTGGTCTGGTCAGGTCTAGTCTGGTCTGGTCTGGTCTGGTCAGGTCAGGTCAGGTCAGGTCAGTTCTGGTCTGGTCCGGTCTGGTCAGGTCTGGTCTGGTCTGGCCAGGTTTGGTCTGGTCTGGTCAGGTCTAGTCTGGTCTGGTCTGGTCAGATCTGGTCTGGCCTGGTCTGGTCAGGTCTAGTCTGGTCTGGTCAGGTCAGTTCTGGTCTGGTCCGGTCAGTTCTGGTCTAGTCCGGTCCAGTCCGGTCCAGTCCGGTCTGGTCGGGTCTGGTCTGGTCCATCAGGTACAGTTAAATCCTCCATCTGGTTTGCCCCAACAATGAGCTTCAACTTCAACTCCAGAAGAGTGCCCCCTTCTGCACAAGTGTGACCTCTGCCTATATCTCACACCAGAGCCTGGAGCCTCCCTCACCGACAATCAACATCAACAACTACTTGCATTTATATAAAGCACCTTTAACATAGAGAAACATCCCAAGGCGCTTCACACAGGCGTAATCAGTCAAAAATGAACGCAGAGCCAAAGAAGGAGATAGTAGGAGGGGTGACTAAAAGCTTGGTCTAAGAGGTTTATTTCTTTAAGAGGGTCGCAAAGGAGGAGAGAGAGTTAACGGGATGGAGAGGTTTAGGGAGGGAATTCTAGAGTTTAGGGCCTAGGTGGCTGAAGGCACAGCCACCAATAGCGAAGGGAGTAGGGGATGCACAAGAGGCCAAAGTCGGAGGAACACAGAGCTCTGGGGGTTTGTAGGGCCGGAGAAAGTTACAGATATGAGGGAGGGACGAGACCCTGAAGGGATTTAAACGTGATGATGAGAATTTTAAATTGGAGGTATTGGGAATGAGGAACCAAAGCCAATTTAATGACAACATTGGGTAGTTTCAAGCTGAGGGGCCTACACTCACTAGTAAGCAGTCGTACAACACTAGGTTATAGTCCAACAGCTTTATTTGAAATCACAAGCTTTCGGAGCTTTGCTCCTTCGTCAGGTGAGTGAAGGGTTCCATGAAGTCACAGCATATATAGTCAGAGAACAATGCCTGGTGATTACAGATAATCTTTCTAACTGCCTGTTATCACACCTCGGCAGAGAGATAATCACAGCAATCAAAGGAGTGGATGGTGTTCAGACAGGTTAGTCAGGGAAACATTACATCCAAGAATACTGAATACACAAGGGGTCAGATCACAAAGACAGAGAGAGAGAGAGAGAGACCCGAAAGGCAGAGCGAGAGAGAGAATGACCAGTTGTATTAAAAACAGATAACTTTTTTCCCCTGGTGGGGTTACGTGTAGCGTGACATGAACCCAAGATCCCGGTTGATGCCGTCCTCATGGGTGCGGAACTTGGCTATCAATTTCTGCTCGACGATTTTGCGTTGTCGTGTGTCTCGAAGGCCGCCTTGGAGAACGCTTACCCGAAGATCGGAGGCTGAATGTCCTTGACTGCTGAAGTGTTCCCCGACTGGGAGGGAACCCTCCCGTCTGGCGATTGTTGCGCGGTGTCCGTTCATCCGTTGTCGCAGTGTCTGCATGGTCTCGCCAATGTACCATGCTCCGGGGCATCCTTTCCTGCAACGTATGAGGTAGATTGCAGGCAGCAATCTGGAGACTTATATCCCACCGGTCATTTCATCAGCTTCACAGGTAATAAGACATCGAACTCACTGCACCACCCAGCCACTTGGATTTTCTTATCTTCAACACATGGGCCCAATATTTCTCTCCACAGACCAAGTGCTATTAGTATACTGTCACAAAACATCTTAGGCCAAATTGTCAGTTTAACCAAAGGCACTTGGTTTACAATAACACCAACAGAATTTACCCTCTGCTTTAAGTTCCAAAGTCCCCAGGGGACAGAACTAATGGTTCCACTCGGATGCACTGACACTTTGAGCAGCCGATTTCCATCGCTATTTTCAACTCCTCTGTTTGGCTACCAAACTTCAAGATTGTATAAAATGTCGGGACGCAGTGAAAGCCCTGGCTCAAACTTAGGGAATTTTAAATTATGAAGAAATAAAGTTTATTTATTTTGTAAAGAAAGGAGTAAAATTTTGGAGTAAAGCCTGCCTGTCCAGGTTATTCACTTCAGGGGCTGTATTCAACACGGTTTTGAGACTGCAACATCCTACGATGTCTCCATGCTGCAAGCTTTCCATCTCCGATGTTCAGAAGGCTGATTTAGGCTCCCACAGTAAGTCCCAGAGGGCAGAGCAGCACTCATAGAGGCCTGCAGAGAAATTGCTGGATACTCCTTCATAGGAACATAGGAACAGGAGTAGGCCATTCAGCCCCTCGTGCCTGCTCCGCCATTTGATAAGATCATGGCTGATCTGTGATCTAACTCCATATACCTGCCTTTGGCCCATATCCCTTAATACCTTTGGTTGCCAAAAAGCTATCCATCTCAGATTTAAATTTAGCAATTGAGCTAGTATCAATTGCTGTTTGCGGAAGAGAGTTCCAAACTTCTACCACCCTTTGTGTGTAGAAATGTTTTCTAATCTCACTCCTGAAAGGTCTGGCTCTAATTTTTAGACTGTGCCCCCTACTCCTAGAATCCCCAACCAGCGGAAATAGTTTCTCTCTATCCACCCTATCTGTTCCCCTTAATATCTTATAAACTTTGATCAGATCACCCCTTAACCTTCTAAACTTTAGAGAATACAACCCCAATTTGTGTAATCTCTCCTCGTAACTTAACCCTTGAAGTCCGGGTATCATTCTAGTAAACCTACGCTGCACTCCCTCCAAGACCAATATGTCCATCCGAAGGTGCGGTGCCCAGAACTGCTCACAGTACTCCAGGTGCGGTCTAACCAGGGTTTTGTATAGCTGCAGCATAACTTCTGCCCCCTTGTATTCTAGTGCTCTAGATATAAAGGCCAGCATTCCATTAGCCTTATTGATTATTTTCTGCATCTGTTCATGACACTTCAATGATCTATGTACCTGTACCCCTAAGTCCCTTTGGACATCCACTGTTTTTAACTTTTTACCATTTAGAAAGTACCCTGTTCTATCCTTTTTTGATCCAAAGTGGATGACCTCACATTTGTCTACATTGAATTCCATTTGCCACAGTTTTGCCCATTCACCTAATCTATCAATATCGCTTTGTAATTTTATGTTTTCATCTACATCTCTCAGCTGAGGCAGGTTGGAACTTGTCCAGCTTTGTCTGGACAATCGTGTTTTCAGATGGACGATCCTTTCTAAAACAGATCTTATTTTAAACCTTCTTCTGCATGTCACAATGTGGAGGTATTAATTAGTAAAAGCCTTGTACGGTTTGCAGCAAATTAGCAATAAAGATATCCTTTAGAACTCAGACTGTGCCCCGCCTTGGCTGATACCAATCCTGCTCCGAGTCCACTTTAAGACTTGGCCAAAGATGAATGCCCTGTCGGACATTTTATCGCCACTTCCCACACCATCCACCCTCTGGCCTTTGTGGGCGAGACTGACAACTTGGGGTCCATGGAACGGGATTGAGTCTGCCCAATAGAAGCCTTCCAACCAGCAGATAGAGAAGGCGTTCATCTCATCTCTGGACTGGAGGCAAAGACCGTTGTCCAACCCCAGTGCAGCACCCAGTTCCCCTGGTCACACTTGGTGCAGTCGGGCCTGCTCCTCCGAGGTTGGGGGTGAGACACATCGCTGAGGCACAGTAGAGACTCAGTATCCGGCTGTGCTGTGCCTGACCCAGTGATGATTGTTGCTGCCACTGAATGCCTGAAATGGGAAGAGTTCCCATACACCAAACAAATTCGACAGATTCTAAAAGAATGGAAATCCTTTCTCCAATTCTGGGGAAGATCCTGGAATCTGGGGAAGATCCTGGAGCTGTAGAAACGAAATTGAGGGAGGAACATTTTTTTGAAAATGGGAATAAAGATAAGTTAAAATTTATTATCCTGTCAAACCAAAGTGACTAATTTGTGAAATCTCTCAATCTAGTCATAAAACATTGTTCACAGTTACAGTAAGATTTAGAGTTTATTAACAAACTAACGTAAACATTTACTGATTATATATTCATAATTAAACTGTTTGTGTGGCGCTCTGTGCTTTATGATAGTTGGAAAATTAGTTATCGATTTCCGTTTATTGTCTCCATGCTCGGAGGCTTTTATTTTGAATTAATTTTGATGAGGCAAAGCTGTCTGGATTCCACTCGGCACTCCCATGGCACATCTTAATGATATAATAATTTCCTCTTTTCCTTTCTCTCTCTTCCATGGAGCCACACTACACAGGTCGGTATCTGCTTAAGTCAGGCCTTTAAATCCATCTCTTATTGACTGCTGCTTAATTAAAGGCCCTTAGCAAATCTAAATCCTTTAATGTGCTGGTTTCCATTCTTGTTGTATGTTCTCTCCGCATTGCTTTCTTTCTTTTCCCTTGCTTCTCTTCCCTTGACATCTACAGTGGATTAGTAGGCCTCAGGCTTCAAGCCTTACATACTCTAGGCCCTCCGGGATGTAGCACCAAGCGTTCAGTCTCACAGCGACTGATCTTTCTGGCAGCCGAAGACCTTTATTTTCATTGGCTTTAATTTCCCCACCTCCTCTCGTGAAGGTAAGAGACAGCTTCTCCCTCGACTACCTTTGTTGTCACAGAGACACTAGCTGGTGCAGAATCTCATGTATCACCATATATTGGTTCAAGAGACCAACTTAGAAGCATTCCTGAGTAAAGTTGACATATTTTGCCAAATCCAGAGCAGGATGGGGGAAGGTGGGGGGGAAAAGTAGGGGCTGGGGGCATCGAGACAAAGGAGGGATCTGATCTTGGGATTGACATTTCCAATGCAGCTGGTAAAAACCACAGTGAATCAGCAATTAATGCCTCCACATGAGGAGGCACAGAAGCAAATGGTTAATTAAATAATATATTTTTTAAAGTAAGGTTTGTAAGAGGTAAGGTTGAGTGTTCATGCCGGGGGCAGGGGAGAGGGGAGCTGCACCTCCTGACAACACATCACCCAGGACAGTGCTGGAAAGCCTCGCTCCCGATTGTTTCCGTCAGAATTCGCCCGACACTTCAGATTCAAAGTAATTAGTAAGAGGGCTCTGCAGAAAATTGATCAGGAATAGTCTTGTGACATTGGGCTCGTGCGTACTGGGCCCTGACAAGCCTGCCCGAGGAGAACAATTCGCCAAGGATGTGAAGAAAGTGGCAGCCCAGACCCGAGCGCTGAACCCCGGCCGCCCGCCTGAGATTCTGCCAAACTCGTTTTCAAATTACATTTACATTCAGCGTCCATTCTCTCGAGAATATAATTAATTTCTCTGTGAGCCTGCATGAGCTGGAGAAATTACCTGTGAGGTAATTGGAAGGGGAAAGTCTGAGCTCTGAATCAGAAAGAGAATTAAAAAAAAATTACAGCCACAGCGGTGTCTGCAGAAGTGAACTTGCTCCGCTCCTGAATCTCGAGCGAGTGTTGCCTGTGCAGTGACGGAGATTGCCTTTTCGAGTTTCCAACTGTTAACATTGGCCCATATTGACAAACACACGGAGGCCAATCGAACAGACCTAAAACATTACATGATGCTTTTTAAAAAGCAATATCATAAAGTCAATCTTTGTGCTGGAATATTTGGCAATGTGAATACCAGGTTGCTTGTTACTCTCCACACAGTGATACCAAACCCAAGGTTGAGGGGTGGGTGGGTCAATGGGACCAGAGAGAGCAGCCCCAGCAAAATCAAGCCTGGGACAAGTAGAGGAATATGAGGGGATAGCTGCCTGTCACTTCCATTCCAGTACTGGGGGAGGGGGCAAAATCCCTGACTTCGATACCTAACTAGTGCGTTCCTGCATCGCTCTGCTATTTAACCTCAAGCAACACCGCCTCAAACAGATTAACTGCTCCTCCATCTCATTTGTTCTTCGTGGGACATTGCTCTGTGTAAACTGGCTGTACATAACAGTCACTGCATTTCAAAGTAATTTAGAATCATTTAAGTTCACGCGGACGCGGACACAATGGGCCGAATGGCCCTCTTCTGTGCTGTATCTTTTCTATGGTTCTATTTCTATGGTTCTGACTCTTTGCTAGAACATTCCAAAGTAATCCCATTGCCCTGTATCTACCTCTGCTTTAAATATTTATGTAGTTTTCCCTTAAAAGATGCAATGGTCCCTGCCTCAATGTGGCAAAGCATTGCATACTCAAAAAAAAAGCCCTCTTTGTAAAGGCATTTCTCCAAACCTCTCTCAGTGACAATTTTAAATTGATGATTCCTCATCACTGATTCCTCCAACCAAGAGGAAATAGTCTTTCCCTATTCACGCTATCAAAATTCTTCATAATTAAAAAAAATCTCCATTAAACATCCCCTTGGCCTAATCTGCCCGAGAACCTCAGGTTCCCATCCCTGGTCTCATCCTGTTTGTTTTTTATGGCTTTAATGTTACTTCTATTGTTACACAGTATTCGAACCATCTCTGTAAAAAAAAAACCTCCCCTTACTGCTTCACTCTGACGCTCAATCCCCCCTTGTTGACGTGAAGCATTTTGAGATGTTTCTGAGAGACACGATCAGTTGGAGTGTAAACTGCGAGTTAGTGGAATTAATTGGAGAATAAAGTGCAGTGTTTTGAAAGGAATCACTTCTCCCTGGAGACAAGCTCTTTAAAGCTTCAGGAGATCACAGTAAATATTTAGGACATTCTAAATCTTTGGTTATGTGAAGTATTTTATCATCATTACAAAATAAATATATAATTTCATCTGCAGACAGAATTTGATGGGCCTCAGTGTGAATATTCACTTAATTCCCGCCATGTTCTACCCAGCAATTTTCTATCTATCAGTATCATCCCACTAGGGTTTAACAGCAGTGCAGAACTCATCATATCAAGTCAGAACGTTCCACCCTCCTTGGAGTTAGATGGGAAATATAATGGGCCTCTTTGGAGCTGAGGTGGCTACAGGACACAGTGGCTCAGTGGGTAGCACTCTCACCTCTGGGGTCATGAAGTTTGTGGGTTCGAGTCCCACTCCAGGGACTTGAGCATGCAATCTAGGTTGATGCTCCAGTACAGTACTGAGGGAGTGCTGTGCCGACTTTCGGATAAGATGTTAAACCGAGGCCCCGTCTGCCCTCTCAGGTGGATGTAAAGGATCCCACGGCCACTATTCGAGAGAAGAGCAGGAGAGTTCTTCCCAGTGTCCTGACCAATGTTTATTCCTCAACCAACATATAAAAAAACAGATTATCTGGTCATTATCACATTGCTGTTTGTGGGATCTTGCTGTGTGCAAATTGGCTGATGCATTTCCTTCATTACAGCAATGACTGCAACTTCAAAAGTAGATCATTGCCTGTAAAGTGGGACGTCCTGAGGTTGTGCTGTATTAATGCAAGCTCTTGCTTTCTTTCAGGAGGATGATGGAAGCTTAGAACAAAGTCAAGCTTCCGTGATAGACTCAGTAATCCCTGAACCAACCAAGCAAGGCCCTGTCTGTGACCGGCCCACTAATAGAAGCTGGATGGGATAACCCTCTCACTGGGGGCTGCCAATACTGCTCACTTGGTTTCAGATACCTCCTGCAGCCAGTGCCCCAATGGGCCGGCCAGTCCTGGTTGGACAAGAGGTGGGAAACTTCCTCAGCCAGCTTGATTGATTTCCTTCAGTTGAGGGAAATGGGCAGGGGGAGGTCGTGCAATACACATCAGAGATGAGAGCTCTCAACAAAGTCAATGCTGAAGCTCTCAAGTCAGAGGACAATTTTAAGAAGGGCGGGGATGTGGTTAATGAGAGTATATCCCACCAGCTAAATAGAAGTCCCAAATGGGTCTTTGAAGCACGAGTTAAAAGTAGAGGCTCGCAGGATGTGGGATCATAACTGATGAGACTAGCAGAGCAGAGCCTGACAACGAGCATTATACCAGCTTGGAACCACAAGGGGTTGCGATAAGTCATATTAGGAAGAATTGTCAGTGTTGTGCTGGTGGTAAAGAGTTATTTTTTTTCCTCTACTTGACATTCTGCTGCTGTGTATGTTGAGTCACTGAACACGAGAATTTCTGGGTGAAGTTGCTTGAAATCCACTGGAGCTTCAGAAATGATTACTTGATGATGGCAAGGAGTCCTTGTGCCTGTTTCTGATTCAACAAAGCCAAGGTCGCGTACTCAGCTTAATTCCCCTTGCGCTCATTAACTAGAACTATAGTGGCTCACGCTGAGAGACATCAGTGAGGGAAAATGAGAGGAAGGGGATGGGTCAGGCATGAAGGGTAAGAAAGGAAAAAACAAGACCAATACGGTAACGTCAGTTGGCGGTCCCTGCGACAGACAGCTGGCGACTCGTGATGAGAGTATCACACCGAGGATTTGTCCAAAGCTGACAGCTCTGGGAACAGGCAGCGAGAAAAGGCAACACTTTTAAGACTGGAGCAGCAATTCTGTACCAAAAAATAAAGATAATGCACAGATCTGACCAGGTTACTTTCTGTTTCATTTCTTCCAGGAAATTAAGAAGTTGAAAAATGTTCTTTTGGTTCTGTGAGTGTCTCTAATTTGAATTAATAACACTCAACCTTTAGAAAGTTGTAGGAAATTAGTTTTCTCAAAGTGAGTAATTTGAAAGCTATTTTTCACTTCACTAATTTCTGAGCTTTAAAGGGGCAGTGTCCCTGTGTTAGTGACTGTTACTCATGGAAAGAACATGTGAATGTTTTAAAACCAGCAAAGGCCGTTCATAGCATTAAGCCAGTTATTTTTCAATTTTATCTCAAGCCCACCTTCTTATCATATTTCCCCCTTTATGCTCTTCAGAAGCTCGTATAACCCTCTCCAATCCACTCCATCGGCGTTCCACACGCGAGTAATTCACATCTCCGAGTTTCACCCGACCTCCCTTCTGGTCTCTTAGTTTTTAACTTGTCCTGTGGAGGTTCTCAGTGTAGCCTCAGTTCAAGAACAGTCTCGTCGGAAAGCTGAGCTCGTCTGTCATGCCCTCCATTCTCAAATAGCCTGGAACGTAGGAACAGGAGGAGGCCATTCAGCCCCTCGCCCCTGTTCCGCCATTCAATTAGATCATGGCTGACCTGTACCTCAACCCCATTTACCTGCCTTTGCTCCATATCCCTTGGTACCCTTACCCAGCAAAAATCTATCGATCTCAGCCTTGAAAGTGTAATATGACCTCCAGGGTCAACAGCCTTTTGGGGAGAGAGTTTTCCACTCCCCTTTGTGTGAAGAAGTGCTTCCTGACATCAGCCCTGAACCACCCAGCTCTAATTTAAGGTTATGCCCCCTTGTTCTGGAATCCCCCCACCAGAGGAAATAGTTTCCCTGTATCTACCCTATCGAATCCCTTTATTATTTCAAATACCACAATTACAACATCCCTCGATCTTCTATACTCGAGGGAACACAAGCCAAGTTTATGCAACCTGTCCTCATAATTTAAGTCCTGGTATCATTCTGGTGAATCTGGGCTGCACCCCCTCCAAGGCCAATACATCCTGAGGTGCAGTGCCCAGAACGGAACGCAGTATCTCCAGATGGGGGTCTAACCAGAGCTCTGAACAACTGAAGCATCACTTCCTCCCCTTTAGTCTTTTTGCTGACTTTTGGTCCCTGTCCACTACCTTTTAGTGATTTGTGTACACGGGTTTAACTGTTAACCGTGGCTCAGTGGTAACCCTCTCGCCACTGAGGGAGAAGGTTTTGGGTTCATGCCCCATTCCAGAGACTTAAGTACATAATCTCGGCTGATACTCCAGTGCGGGAGTGCTGCACTGTCGGAGGGGCGGTACTGAGGGAGCGCTGCACTGTCGGAGGGTCAGTACTGAGAGAACGCTGCACTGTCGGAGGGTCAGTACTGAGGAAGAGCTGCACTGTCGGATGGTCAGTACTGAGGGAGAGCTGCACTGTAGGAGGGTCAGTACTGAGGGAACGCTGCACTGTCGGAGGGTCAGTACTGAGGGAGAGCTGCACTGTCGGAGGGGCAGTACTGAGGGAGCGCTGCACTGTCGGAGGGGTGGTACTGAGGGAGCGCTGAACTGTCGGAGGGGCAGTACTGAGGGAGCGCTGCACTGTCGGAGGGTCAGTACTGAGGGAGCGCTGAACTGTCGGAGGGGCAGTACTGAGGGAGCGCTGCACTGTCGGAGGGGCAGTACTGAGGGAGCGCTGCACTGTCGGAGGGGCAGTACTGAGGGAGCGCTGCACTGTCGGAGGGGTGGTTCTGAGGGAGCGCTGAACTGTCGGAGGGGCAGTACTGAGGGAGCGCTGCACTGTCGGAGGGGCAGTACTGAGGGAGCGCTGCACTGTCGGAGGGGCAGTACTGAGGGAGCGCTGCACTGTTGGAGGGGCAGTACTGAGGGAGCGCTGCACTGTCGGAGGGGCAGTACTGAGGGAGCGCTGCACTGTCGGAGGGTCAGTACTGAGGGAGCGCTGCACTGTCGGAGGGGCAGTACTGAGGGAGCGCTGCACTGTCGGAGGGTCAGTACTGAGGGAGCGCTGAACTGTCGGAGGGGCAGTACTGAGGGAGCGCTGCACTGTCGGAGGGGCAGTACTGAGGGAGCGCTGCACTGTCGGAGGGGCAGTACTGAGGGAGCGCTGCACTGTCGGAGGGGTGGTTCTGAGGGAGCGCTGAACTGTCGGAGGGGCAGTACTGAGGGAGCGCTGCACTGTCGGAGGGGCAGTACTGAGGGAGCGCTGCACTGTCGGAGGGGCAGTACTGAGGGAGCGCTGCACTGTTGGAGGGGCAGTACTGAGGGAGCGCTGCACTGTCGGAGGGGCAGTACTGAGGGAGCGCTGCACTGTCGGCGGGGTGGTTCTGAGGGAGCGCTGAACTGTCGGAGGGGCAGTACTGAGGGAGCGCTGCATTGTCGGAGGGTCAGTACTGAGGGAACGCTGCACTGTTGGAGGGGCAGTACTGAGGGAGCATTGCACTGTGGGAGGGGCAGTACTGAGGGAGCGCTGCACTGTCGGAGGGGCAGTACTGAGGGAGTGCTGCACTGTCGGAGGGTCGGTAATGAGGGAGTGTTGCACTGTCGGAGGGTCGGTACTGAGGGTGTGCTGCACTGTCGGAGGGTCAGTTCTGAGGGAGTGCTGCACTGTTGGAGGTGCCATCTTTCGGATGAGATGTTAAATCATGTCTGCCCTCTCAGGTGGACATAAGAGATCCCATGGCACTATTCAAAGAAGAGTAGGGGAGTTCTCCCCAGTGTCCTGGACAATATCTATCCCTCAACCAACATCATTAAAACAGATTATCTGGTTATAATCTCATTGCACAAATTGGCTGCCGCATTTCCCCACTTACAATGGTGACTACAATTCAATAAAAGTACCTCATTGGCTGTAAAGCACTTTGGGACGTCCTGAGAGCACGAAAGGCGCTATATAAATGCAAGTTCTTTCTTTCAAACCAAAATCACTTTGCTTCTCCACATAAGGTGCAAACTCCAGCCCATAGGCCAAGTTACTCACCCAATCCCTACGATTCTGTCCCTGAAGTCCGGTCACATCAAACCATTTGTGCTTCTATTTCTTATTAACTGGTGCGTCCTGTTTGAATTTTATGGGCCTCAAGGTTTGGAAAGGCCTCTTTTTAGAACTGTTGCCTTACTGGTGAATAAACCCTCAATTGGAACGCCCGAGATCTGTTCATATCGGCAACTTGAGATGGATGAAATTAATGGGAAACAGGTTTGAACTTCATATCTGGCCACTGAGACACTGTGGCCCATGAAGATAAAAAGCTTGGAGATCCTTGGTCTAGACTCACATGAAGAAAGGTCTTGGCTGCTCATGTAAACCACTCCCCAGTGAGAGTCTGGAAATTCATCAATTCAAATTCATTCATTCTTTCCTTCAGAGAGAAAAGGGAAAAAGAGTAAAAAAGGTGAAATAGAACTCTATTAACGCAAAACTATTTCTAGAAATAAATTGTAGGTTTCTCGATTAGATTTGTCAATATCCCATTAATGGAATGTCAAACAGGATTATTTAAATTTGACCAGCTCCGAAACCTCACCTTTCCAGAGAAAGTGAAAATATTTCTGTTCTCGTCTCCTCGTCTGGGGAAATTCGCAAGGCAAATGTTGGAGAAATGCTTCACTTTCCTGAATTCTACCAGCACGTTTTACACAGGAGTCATGCAAGGACTCATTCCCAGCTGCCCCTCTCTGTCCGAAATGTGTCCAGAAAATGGTGGAATTACACATCATCTGATGAGAGAAAATTCCTGCCCAGGCCCCAAGGTGATGACCAACTGGATGATGAATGGGATGGAGAATGGGATGGTGAGTGGGATGTGGTGAATGGGATGGTGAGTGGGATGGTGAATGGGATGTGGTGAATGGGATGGTGAACGGGATGGTGAATGGGATGGTGAATGGGATGGTGAGTGGGATGGAGAATGGGATGGTGAATGGGATGGTGAATGGGATGGTGAATGGGATGGAGAGTGGGATGGTGAATGGGATGGTGAGTGGGATGTGGTGAATGGGATGTGGTGAATGGGATGGTGAATGGGATGTGGTGAATGGGATGTGGTGAATGGGATGGTGAATGGGATGGTGAATGGGATGGAGAATGGGATGGTGAATGGGATGGTGAATGGGATGGTGAATGGGATGGAGAATGGGATGGTGAATGGGATGGTGAATGGGATGGTGAGTGGGATGTGGTGAATGGGATGTGGTGAATGGGATGTGGTGAATGGGATGGTGAATGGGATGGTGAACGGGATGGTGAGTGGGATGGTGAATGGGATGGTGAATGGGATGGTGAATGGGATGTGGTGAATGGGATGTGGTGAATGGGATGGTGAATGGGATGGTGAATGGGATGTGGTGAATGGGATGTGGTGAATGGGATGGTGAATTGGATGTGGTAAATGGGATGGTGAATGGGATGGTGAATGGGATGTGGTGAATGGGATGCGGTGAATGGGATGGTTAATGGGATGTGGTGAATGGGATGGTGAATTGGATGTGGTAAATGGGATGGTGAATGGGATGGTGAATGGGATGTGGTGAATGGGATGCGGTGAATGGGATGGTTAATGGGATGGTGAATGGGATGATGAATGGGATGGTGAATGGGATGGTGAATGGGATGGTGAATGGGATGGTGAATGGGATGGTGAATTGGATGTGGTAAATGGGATGGTGAATGGGATGGTGAATGGGATGGTGAATGGGATGTGGTGAATGGGATGCGGTGAATGGGATGGTGAATGGGATGATGAATGGGATGGTGAATGGGATGGTGAATGGGATGGTGAATGGGATGTGGTGAATGGGATGATGAATGGGATGGTGAATGGGATGGTGAATGGGATGATGAATGGGATGGTGAATGGGATGGTGAATTGGATGTGGTAAATGGGATGGTGAATGGGATGGTGAATGGGATGGTGAATGGGATGTGGTGAATGGGATGCGGTGAATGGGATGGTGAATGGGATGATGAATGGGATGGTGAATGGGATGGTGAATGGGATGGTGAATGGGATGTGGTGAATGGGATGATGAATGGGATGGTGAATGGGATGGTGAATTGGATGTGGTAAATGGGATGGTGAATGGGATGGTGAATGGGATGTGGTGAATGGGATGCGGTGAATGGGATGGTGAATGGGATGGTGAATTGGATGTGGTAAATGGGATGGTGAATGGGATGGTGAATTGGATGTGGTAAATGGGATGGTGAATGGGATGCGGTGAATGGGATGTGTGACCAGAACTGGGAAGGGAATAAAATCCATGGTTGGTCTCTCAAAATCCAAATAAAGTTTCAAGGCCGAACATCCTTGAAGTCATAATCTTCTGACTCAGGTGAGTGTGCCTAAATGAGCCAAGCTGACAATGCTGCCAACAAATGCCGAATACTAAAGTACAATTTTAATGCACGCTCCTGTCAATAGCACATGAACAAAATGCACAAAGGGAACAGAATGGCAGGAACAAGCCATAGAAGAAACACTGAAGACTATTCTTAAAATGTCACAATTTTCTACAATAAAGGACTAATTGTGCCTGTATTTCAATTACTATTATTACTCCTGCCTTAGATAGATTCACTTCATACCTTTCTGTGCCACAGTGTAAGTCAGTCCAGACGCTGATAAAACTGAAATTCAGAGCTGGAATGTGTTTGATTTGCCAATGGAGATACCTGCACATTTACCAGCCCTTCCCACTCCGCCATTGCTCCCATGCCATAGGCTTTGAAATGCAAGAATTATTAGGGACAGGAAAAGGTCTTTTGGCCCAACAGACCTGACCCTGTTTCTAGGTTCAGCCCCACCTACCCAACTTCTCACCATGTCTCTCAACCCCACCTACCCAACTTCTCACCATGTCTCTCAACCCCACCTACCCAACTTCTCACCATGTCTCTCAACCCCACCTACCCAACTTCTCACCATGTCTCTCAACCCCACCTACCCAACTTCTCACCATGTCTCTCAACCCCACCTACCCAACTTCTCACCATGTCTCTCAATCCCACCTACCCAACTTCTCACCATGTCTCTCAACCCCACCTACCCAACTTCTCACCATGTCTCTCAACCCCACCTACCCAACTTCTCACCATGTCTCTCAACCCCACCTACCCAACTTCTCACCATGTCTCTCAACCCCACCTACCCAACCTCTCACCATGTCTCTCAACCCCACCTACCCAACTTCTCACCATGTCTCTCAACCCCACCTACCCAACCTCTCACCATGTCTCTCAACCCCACCTACCCAACTTCTCACCATGTCCCCCGATCCCTTCTCTCTTCAGAAACACATCTAATTTCCTCTTGAACCCATTTATACCATTTGCTTCAGCATCCTTCCCTGAATTTGTTATGCTTTGGGACAGAATCTTATCTTCTTCCTCCTAACGTCCTAATTTTTAACCTGTCCCCTGGAATTTGAACTCTTCGCTACAGGGAACAATCTGACCAATTCCTTCCGCAATCTTAGGCTTCAGTTAGTTTTCACCGAAGGCGCCTCTATTCCATAGAAACATAAGCGCTCGTGAGGACATTGGTGACGGTCTAATGCCTGCTGATAATCACTGGGCCCACACATGAAGAATAGACACTTGGAAGAGGCCCTGCCTGAAAAAGCCATGGTCCCTTCAGGGGGAGGAAGAATGGAAACTGGGGAATGAGGGAAAATAAATAGAGCAGATCAAATAATGGAGAGAAACATTAAATGGCGTAATAGTTAACTTCCACACGTTATTCCATTATTGAAGATAATCCCCGATCGGCTTTCTCAATATTTCTGGTAAAATCCCAGCAGAGGACAGCAGTTAATTAAAAATTAATCTCTTTTGAAAAGTATAAAATCTCCAGGCAAGTACACAAGGCTTCATGTTCTGTGCGGCAGCTGTGCTGAGGGAGTGATATTATTAGCCTCCTGCAGGCCCTCACTCTCATGACCTTTGCCCTGCTTGACATATTTAATGTCACGCTTCCTGCTTTCAAGTTGATGCGCTTGATCATTTGGTCTTCAGTTTGAATTTATTATCTTCCTTTTCCCCCCTCCGACTTTCTTCTCTCCTCTGCTGAAGGAGCCGGCTTGCACTGGGATATAATTTGACAGGTCCAACTGCCTCAATAGCACGTCATTCCATCATTTCAAAAGTAAAAGTTCAGCTATGTTTAGTCAAGGTTTGACGTCTGGAGTGTAACGAACTCGTGCTGGACTCAAGGTTTCATAGCTGCATTTCAATATTCTGTTGACTATGGATCAAAATTTGAATCAAAATCTCAGAATTGCTCAGCTCTGCTGAATTCAAACTGATATAGGAACATAGGAACAGGAGTAGGCCATTCAGCCCCTCGTGCCTGCTCCGCCATTTGATAAGATCATGGCTGATCTGTGATCTAACTCCATATACCTGCCTTTGGCCCATATCCCTTAATTCCTTTGGTTGCCAAAAAGCTATCTATCTCAGATTTAAATTTAGCAATTGAGCTAGTATCAATTGCCATTTGCGGAAGAGAGTTCCAAACTTCTACCACCCTTTGTGTGTAGAAATGTTTTCTAATCTCACTCCTGAAAGGTCTGGCTCTAATTTTTAGACTGTGCCCCCTACTCCTAGAATCCCCAACCAGCGGAAATAGTTTCTCTCTATCCACCCTATCTGTTCCCCTTAATATCTTATAAACTTTGATCAGATCACCCCTTAACCTTCGAAACTCCAGAGGATACAACCCCAATTTGTGTAATCTCTCCTCGTAACTTAACCCTTGAAGTCCGGGTATCATTCTAGTAAACCTACGCTGCACTCCCTCCAAGGCCAATATGTCCTTCCGAAGGTGCGGTGCCCAGAACTGCTCACAGTACTCCAGGTGCGGTCTAACCAGGGTTTTGTATAGCTGCAGCATAACTTCTGCCCCCTTGTATTCTAGTCCTCTAGATATAAAGGCCAGCATTCCATTTGCCTTCTTGATTATTTTCTGCACCTGTTCATGACACTTCAATGATCTATGTACCTGAACCCCTAAGTCCCTTTGGACATCCACTGTTTTTAACTTTTTACCATTTAGAAAGTACCCTGTTCTATCCTTTTTTGATCCAAAGAAGCAGAATCATGCAGCCCAGAAGGCCGTTTGGCCCATCATGCCTCTGCTGGGCCAAATTAGTCCCATTCCCCTGCTCTTGCCCCATATCCCTGCAAATTTTTCTCCTTCAAGTACTTATCCAATTCCCTTTTGAAAGTTACTATTGAATCTGCTTCCTCCACCCTTTCAGGCAGCGCATTCCAGATCATAACAACTCACTGCATTGAAAAAAAATTCTCTTAATTTCCCCTCTGGTTCTTTTGCCAATTACCTTAAATCTGTGTCCTCTGGTTACCGACCCTCCTGCCAGTGGAAACAATTTCTCCTTATTTACTCTATCAAAACCCCTCATAATTTCGAACACCTCTATTAAATCTCCTCTTAACCTTCTCTGCTCTAAGGAAAACAATCCCAGATTCTCTAGTTTCTCTGCAAAACTGATTTCCCTCGTCCCTGGTACCATTCTGGTAAATCTTCTCTGCCCCCTCTCCAAGGCCTTGACATCCTTCCTAAAGTGTGATGCCCAGCCAGGCACCCTGGCTGATTTTCCTCCAGATTAGCGAGCCGGGCGGAGGGAAACGGGAGGAAGGTGTCGCTAACTACAGCAACTGAATTGCCATTCGGGCCCAGATTAGTTGCCTAAGCACAGACCGAGAACCTTCTCTGCAGCTTATTTCCTGACCCAGGCCATGCATTTATTCTCTGAGGCTCTGGGGCAAAACTTGCTTGGCTTTCAGTTCAAATCCTTCATTTCTTATGTTTTGCTTTCACGAAATAACGAACACAGGCTCAGTGTAAAATGAAATATTCATGGTTTCTTCTCCAAGCTACATAGGTCAGAGAAGGGAGAAAGAGTGATTTGAGCAGATGCGGCTAGATGCAGAGAATTCCATCCCTTCCAGTCGATAATTCGGCCTTTTACTGTCTCCGTGCACCAGGGTCAATAACTCAGTAAATGGGGACAGCTTTCAAGGGACTGTATCTGGCTGTTATTGTAAGAACCAGTGATTGCATTGGAGCTACCAGTTAACCCCTCAGGATGATATTAAAAAGATTTTGTAATGTTGTAAAGTGTTTCTTCTGATCAGCCAGATTTCAACGTAGGAGGACCTGTTTCTCTTATTTTTTGAGAATCCTTGAAGGTCCAAGGCTGAACAGAGTAAGAGGGAAGACAGGATAAATCGAGCAACACCGAGGGTAAAGTTAAACGGAGCAATATCGGATCAGCCCGTTATACGTTCCATTCCGATTTTCGTTTCCACAATGAGGTGTGGTACAGGTGTCCCATCTGACATTGTCCTGATTACACTATCGCCAAAAGCTAACATTATCCTCACTGAGTTCAAAAGCTTGTAGATTGTAAAGGGAGCTGAAGAATTCCATAGTGTTGAGGTCTTGGGAAAGAATGAGTCGGAGACAGTACAACAGGATTTGATTACAATACAGGGAGGAAGACTTGCTTGCACACTATACCAACATGTTGTGTTGGTTTTTCTTTGCTCTCTTTCTCTTTTATTGACACTACTCTGGTCATTGTTCATGTGACCTCTCTTCTCGTGTTCCTCCTCAGCTCCAAACAGACAGCCCTGCACATCCTAACATAGAAATATAGAACGTTTCGAGGCTGGGGTAGTCCATCTAGTCAGCACTCCTGCTCTCCATCTAGGTCCATATCAGGCCCCCCTGTTGTCCTGCAGGTTGTACAATTTTATCTCGGAGAACCCACCTTTTTTAGCTGTTCCAAAAATTGACCATGCTCTTCATAAATTAATGAATCTTTACATTGAGCCTGAATCTATCGCTGTTTAGCTGCTGTCCTTTGCTAATCCAAAAAGCCCTGACTGATCCCCTCTTAGAGTTCTCTTCAAAGGGAAGGGTGTTAGTTTTGTTTGGGTGTATCCTGTTATGTTTTATTCTGTGACCTCCCCTTTTATATCTTTGTAGCTCTTCCCCGTACTTTCCAGCTCAGCTATGTCCTTTCTACAGCGTGGGTTGCTGAATTTTACACAATACTCCAGGTGGGACTCCACCAATGCTGTACATAATGACACAATTATTTCCTTTAGTCTAGAACCAATTCCTCTGTATATGCAAACTAACTTCGCATTTCCTTTTGTGACAGCATCTTTGTAGCCCACTACACTTGCTGCATCTCCGAGTAATACTGTCACTGCCCCCTCAATTCCCTTTATTTCGCCAGTGTGAAACTCCTCACTCCCTCTCCTGTTCCTACATCCCACTGGGGTTTAAATCCCAAAGTTAGTGTCATTACTTCTTGACTTAATACAAACTAAATGGTGCAATATTAAAGGGGGTGCAGGAACAGAGAGACCTGGGGGTTCACATGCGGTCTTCAAAGGTGGCAGGACAAGTTGAGAAGGCTGTTAAAAAAGCATATAAGGTCCTTAGATTTATAAATAGAGGCATAGAGTACAAAAGCAATGAAGTTATGGTAAACCTTTATAGAACACTGGTTAGGCCTCAGCTGGAGTATTGTGTCCAATTCTGGGCATCACACTTTAGGAAGGATGTCAAGGCCTTGGAGAGGGTGCAGAGGAGATTTACTAGAATGGTACCAGGGATGAGGGACTTCAGTTATGTGGAGAGACTCAAGAAGCTGGGATTGTTCTCCTTAGAGCAGAGGAGGTTATGGGAGAGATTTAATAGAGGTGTTCAAAATTATGAGGGGTTTTGATAGAGTAAATAAGGAGAAACTATTTCCACTGGCAGGAGGGTCAATAACCAAAGGACACAGATTTAAGATAATTGGCAAAAGATCTAGGGGGGAGATGAGGAGAATTTTTTTTACGCAGCGAGTTGTTATGATCTGGAATGCGCTGCCTGAAAGGGCGGTGGAAGCAGATTCAATAATAACTTTCAAAAGGGAATTGGATAAATACCCGAAAAGGAAAAATTTGCAGGGATATGGGGAAAGAATGGGGAGAGTGGGACTAATTGGATAGCACTTTCAAAGAGCCGGCACAGGCACGATGGGCCGAATGGCCTCATTTTCTGCTGTAAGATTCAATGATTCTTTCACTCCTTTTCTTTGTAACTTCGGCAGTGTCCTGGTCCTTCACTCAGGCTTCTGGACAATCTCAAGCGCCGGCTAAATCCCAGATCCACTGACATTCGCGAGATCGGCATCCCAATCGAGAGTGAGTTGTTCAGCGAAGTGCCCTTTGGCTTCTCGCACGCACCTTCGCAAAGATTCGTGTGTTTTCCGAGAATGTGGTAGAGAGAGATTGTCAGGGTGCTGGGAGGAGAGAGAGGAAGAGGAAAGAAAGAGAGGGGATGTTGGAACTGGTGGCTGAGGGCGGAGAGAGGGAGGGGGGGACGGAATTCACCGAGTCACAAAGGTCAGGAAGCTCCCAGTTTCGACCTGTGATCCGTGCCGATTGGGTTCGGTGATGACAATTGACTGGGGTGGGGGAGGAAGGAAGGAGCAAGGGGAGAACAGGAGGGTGTGAATACATGATTGCTTTTCAGGACGTTTTGCCGGAAAAAATGCAATTGTGCGTGCACATCACGTGAAGGGAGGAACAATCGCGGCCGTGATGCCCTTGTGTTATGCTCGTTTATTGCCAATTTAGCAGTGGGATGGCCTGTGCCTGATCTGCACAGGTGTTGGCCCTACTGCTAAATTCGTGGGGACCATTTTTTAGGCGTCACGGGTCGGTGCCAAAAAAAAATGGCGTTAAGCCCCTTA
The DNA here is from genome assembly GCF_035084215.1 of Heptranchias perlo. NCBI lineage: Eukaryota > Metazoa > Chordata > Chondrichthyes > Hexanchiformes > Hexanchidae > Heptranchias > Heptranchias perlo. Next base: position 7,452,063 of record NC_090365.1, on the reverse strand, counting down.
GCGGGGCCTAACCTGCATCGAAGGACCCCGTGAGCGGAGCAGGCCTCGGGCCTACGCCCGCGTTTCTTCAGCCGCCAACGTAAAATACGTCTAAAATGTTGTTAAAAAAGCCCTTACCGTCGTGCCAGGAGGAACAGGAGTCTCCCCCGCGACTCCACATTCCTGGCGATCGGACCCCCTCGTTGCCTCATCAAACCCCCCACCCCACCCCGCCTCCCGAAACGTACCTCAGGGCTGCTGCCGAGAATTTTCCTGGAATTGATCTGGCGGGGCCGAGCTGCCTGTGGAGGCCCGCAGATGTAGATGAGGCCCGAGGCCCAATTTAGGGCCCCGGGCCTCCCTGCTCGGGCAGCGTCGAGCGTGAGCCCTGAAAACGGCTCCAGACTCGCCTCCGCCCCTCGGTGTCCAGCCTCGCCCGCACGAGCGGTCACTCGGCCGAGATTGCAGACAGGCTGTCTGTGTCCCCGGAACTCTGCTCCAGTGTAAATCACTGCTGCAAAGGAGAAATCTAAAGGAAATGAAAAAAGAGGTAAGAGTGACAGATCGAGAGAGAATGAAAATCAATCCAGTAATTTGGAGTCTGGAAAGCGATTCAAAGTTCTAACTGGTTGATGTTTTTGTTCATTCCCTTCTTATTCTTATAACCCTTATTTTTTCAGGTTAAACAGAGAGCTGTTATAGTGATTGTTAATAATTCACTCACTTTTCTGAACTGGTGACAGGAATTAAATAGAGACTAGCTAACAGCCCACTGGGTTAATGCCAGTCGGAGAGGCCTGAAATATTTATGTAAGGGCCCTGGTGGTTTAGCTGTAAACAAATGCTCCTATACTACCTCCATTAGTCACAGATCTGTGCTCCACTCACACAGAGAGACAAACAAAAAAGCACAAGTGCTGAAAATCTGAACTAAAAGCACATTTCACCCAGCCCACCTTAATCGGAATTTCCCAACCAGCTAGCATGCTAATGATCAATTTATTGCCTGACTGTTCGCTGGTTCAGTGTGTGACGGTGCCCACAGGAAGTGTCTGTCCCCTAGACTTGGCTCGTGTGTGACTCAAACACAACTCGGAAAGAGGGAGCAGCTAAACAGATAGGCCCGAGGGGGCAAGCACTTTCTCCTCAAGGGCCCACTAAGTGTGTAGAACCTGGAGGGCCGCATAGGATTATGGAATCATTGGAATTACAGCACAGAAGGAGGCCATTTGGCCCATCGCGCCTGTGCCAGTGCTAGCTCTTTAGTTAGAGCTCCTTACTCCAATCCCATATCTAGGAACATAGGAACATAGGAGCAGGAGTAGGCCATTCAGCCCCTCGAGCCCGCTCCGCCATTTGATAAGATCATGGCTGATCTGTGATCTAACTCCTTTGGCCCATATCCCTTAATACCTTTGGTTGCCAAAAAGCTATCTATCTCAGATTTAAATTTAGCAATTGAGCTAGTATCAATTGCCGTTTGCAGAAGAGAGTTCCAAACTTCTACAACCCTTTGTGTGTAGAAATGTTTTCTAATCTCGCTCCTGAAAGGTCTGGCTCTAATTTTTAGACTGTGCCCCCTACTCCTTCCCTTTCATTATCTTTTTTTTTAATCTTCCTCTTCAAATGCAAATCCCATTTTAAGCGAAGTGAGACTCTGCGGGGCAGGTTTCGTTCAATCTGCGGTCGCTCATCCTGAGCAAAAGTTGGCGTCATCGGTCACCACAGAATCTACTGCAGAAAGCGAGATGATATTCTGGCTGTTTTCTTCGATATCGAAGGACGAACCTCGGGTGACCGGGTGATCGCGAATCGGCAGCCCGTTTTACATCTTTCCTCATTTTTAAATCGTAAACAATTTTACAACACCAAGTTATAGTCCAACAATTTTATTTGAAAATCACAAGCTTTCGGAGGCTTCCTCCTTCCTCAGGTGAATGTCAAGAAATCCTCGAACCTTTCGCATTTATAAATCACAGAACAATGCCTGGTGATTACAGATAGTCTTTCCAACTGCCCGTTGCCAAGGCAATCAAAGCGTCCAGACAGAGAGGTGTTACCTACAGGGCCACCGAATATACAAACAACCAAAAAAAAAAACAGAGAGAGAGAGGCAGAAACATAGAAACATCCGGAAGGAAGAGAAAGACAGCAAATGACCCATTATATTAAAAACAGATAACTTTTGTTCGCTGGTGGGGTTACGTGTAGCGTGACATGAACCCAAGATCCCAGTTGAGGCCGTCCTCATGGGTGCGGAACTTGGCTATCAATTTCTGCTCGACGATTTTGCGTCTGTGGACTTCAATGTCGCTCCTCACCATCTCACCACAGGAATTGTTTCCGCGATCGGAACCTGCCGGTGATCTTAGGACCAATGTCGTGTGGTGTGCAGATGCCCCGCTGGTAATATAACAGCCTTTAAAGACTAAAGGCACAAGGACCGCAAACATTCTCATGTGTGTGATGCAACGTGGTCTTCAGAAAGACCAACGAGCAATAGAGCTTAACATCTGGAATCGAGCATTGAGGAGGCATTAAGAGATGAGAAGCATCACACCCCGAATGTAATGGCCATCTCAGCAGGCCCTTGGGAGACAGCTGCTTGGAGGTTTGGTAGCTGATGTGACAGTAGAGGCAGGGGCTGAGTTACTCTGCATGTGGTCGGATTGGTGATCTCATTATACGGAAGATAAATCCAAGAGTTCGTCTTCCAGCGTGGCAGAACAATGGGGAGGCCTGCTCCACCAAAAGTATGTTGCCAAGGGGACAATAAGGCAATGGAAGAGTGTTCAAGGAATGGATGTGATTTTTATTGCACCTTATCACATCTCTCAGCACTTCCCAGACAACGAATTGCTTTGAAATGGAGTAGGGGAAAACAGCCGTCAATTGGTACACAGCAAGATCCCATAAACAGCAATGAGATAAGAGACCAGTTAATGTATTTCTGATTATGTCAGTTGAGGGAGGAATGTTAGTAAGAATTCCTCTCCGCAAATGGCATGGGACTGTCAATTATTCATCTGAACTACAAGAGCAAGCAGATGGGGACTTGGCTTAATGCCTTAGCTGAAGGAACACAGTTCTGATAACACAACGCCCACTTACTGTCGGCTGAGATTACACGCTCAAGCCCTGGAGTTGAGCTTAAACCCATAACCTGCTGGCTCGGAGGTAAGAGTGCTACCAACTGAGCCAAGCTGACTCCTGGAGAAAGAACAAGAGTGAGAGATGCAGCGACAGAATGAGAGGGGAGAGGTAGAAAGAGAATGAGGCACACGCCAACTGCTAGCCACAACCTTCCTCCCTTGTGCTCGGGTTGTTTTAAGAGCTGAGTAATTGCCTCTAGCTCCATCCAATGAGCTTCATGTCACTGCAATGACCTGTTTCTTTTCAATTAATTGCAACTCAAAGGGATTGGGTTGAACCACTCATTGTTCTCTTATTCCTGGGATTGAGATCTGAATCCAACCTAGTCTAATGAGATGGCGAAACCAATCACAGACAGCCTTAACTCAGCCCTTAGTTAGCATGAAACCATCCACAACTGAACCCAACCTGGCACTGAATTGGCAATCTCACATAAAGGGCTACAAGAGCGAGAAATGGAAATACCGCACTTCGGGATTACTGTTTACAGGCGCTAGCCCACCTTCTGTCACCCGCTGCCCGCCTTCCGTCACCCGCTGCCCGCCTTCCGTCACCCGCTGCCAGCCTTCCGTCACCTACTGCCCGCCTTCCCTTACCGTGCCCGCCTTCCGTCACCTGCTGCCAGCCTTCCCTTCCCGTGCCCGACTCTGCCGCCCATTCCCTTCCCGTGCCCGACTCTGCCGCCCATTCCATTACCGCGGTCAAGCGATATGGTGCGGTTTACACCACCGTCTAAACTCAAAATTACCCCCAGTGTCACTTTCCGAGGGAGTTGGGTCTCTGGGTGGAGATCAGGAGCAGGACCCCTGGCTAAATTTCCCCCTCCCTGGTCTGGGGACACTAAGGGCAGTTCTCAAAGCCTCCACAAAAAGGCAAACAGTTCACCACTGTGTCCTAGTGGGTGTTTATATATATAAATACATACTGGAAATAAATCGGGCCATTGTGCGGGAGCAAAATGAGGCCAGCATACGCTTCAAAGAAGAAATCAAGTTTTGTTTAAAATATTACAATATGACTGGCTTAAAGATTTTGTAATATCTTGCAGAGTAAACTCAAAATCCATTTACTTTCCACCAGGGTTCAATATCATTGAAATATTTCCATCAGTTTTATAATCTGAGTTGTCACTTTTACTGAAATTCTTGCTTTACCATCTGGCCTCGAAAAATGTACTATCTGCTGCAAAATTAATTTTCATATCGGAAGCAACATTTTCACAAATATACTTTATTTTTAAATGAAAGAGAAATGTTCCTGTAATCTCACATTTCCAGTTATTTGCTGCTTGTCGGGGCGGTGATTTGGTTCCAATTTCTCCTGACAGTCTTTTACAGGCGAGGATTGCAGCTCACTGCTCACTGTAGACGCCACCAGTGGCCTTAACCTGACACTCCAGGAAGCCCAGAAAGGTGACTCTCCGCTTCTGAGCTTGGGAGAAGGTCATCATTACATGAACGCAGGAATCCAGCCTCGGATTCTCTCTGGGCCGCTGTAAAAGAGCAGGGCTGAATGCATCGGCAGAGGCTGGCTGCCCAGCCTCGATGTGAGAGCGGGAGCGATCTCCTCATCCCACGATTATATGAAGTCTTTGCTGTGTTGGGAAACGTTAACAGCCTGAAGATACTCAGTTAGCAGGCTGGAAAGAGAAGAAAGTCAGGAATCTGTGTTGGGGAACGTGCTGTTTTTCTGTCTTCTTTGAGCAGTGAAGTGTCAAACTTCCTAATCATAGAATCATAGAAACGTTATAGCACAGAAGGAGGCCATTCGGCCCATTGAGTCCGCGCCGGCTCTATGCAAGAGCAATCCAGCTAGTCCCACTCCCCCACCTTTTCCCCGTAGTCCTGCAAATTTTTTCCTTTCAAGTACTTATCCAATTCCCCTTTTGAAGGCCATGATTGAATCTGCCTCCACCACCCCCTCGGGCAGTGCATTCCAGATCCTAACCACTCGCTGTGTAAAAAAAAGTTTTTCCTTATGTCACCTTTGGTTCTTTTGCCAATCACCTTAAACCTATGTCCTCTGGTCCTTGACCCTTCCGCCAATGGGAACAATTTCTCTCTACCTACTCTGTCGAGACCCTTCATGATTTTGAACACCTCCATCAAATCTCCTCACAACCTTCTCTGTCCCAAGGAGAACAACCCCAGCTTCTCCAGTCTATCCGCGTAACTAAAGTCCCTCATCCCTGGAATCATTCTAGTAAATATAGGATAGCAAGTAATAGAGAAGGCTAGGAGGCAGTGGTTTGGTTTCACTCTTTGGTTTTAACAGCCTGTAGGCTGTAGGAGAAATGTAGAAGTTCCATTGTTTTGACATCCTGGGAAAAAGCGAGTTAGAGTAGGACACATTGCAATGAGTCTTGATTTCAACACGATGAGGATAAGGATACAGGGAGGAGGAAGAGTGTGTCAGAGGTGTATCTAAAGCTTGGGAGGAACGAGAGGAAAGTTCAGAGAAGCATTGACTATAGTTTCATAAAATGGAGAAAGAATGGATGACGTGAGGTTAGAGGCAGGTCTTTATCCTCTGGCATGTGTGCATGTATTACTGGGCAACCTCACTCCAACAGGTCACAAGATGGCCGGTGTGGGCAATGGGAAATATTGCACTAGTGCAGTAGAGGCCGCTCTTCTGTTGTGAGCCTAGTGGAGGGACCTTGGTGCATTGCTGTGACGGGGAACAGGCACATCTCCCAACAGCCCCAAACATTTGCACCTAGAGGAGGGAGCGTCAAAAGGAGGACAAAAGAGGCTTATCCCCAAGTCAATCTTCCTTAGCTGCCTTGGAGTGACCGAAGCCTGGGAGGAGGCTGCATGCCTGCCCACCTGGTTCCAGTTGGTGAGTGGCCATCTCCATATCAAATTAATAACGTTTGTAGTTAGTAAAGGACACAGCTGGACAGCCAATGAAGTGTGTTCATAGTCTGTCCTATTCTTTGGGTTCGAAGACCTGCAGTGAGTCTGGCACATCCACTTGTTCCAATTAAAACTGAAACGAGTCAAATTGAGTCCTAATGCAAGAAGCGTCTGGCACCTGTGCTATTGCAGCTTTCAGCATCACACCCGCCTGAAGTGAAAATCTCTTGATCAGTACTTCAGTTAAAAATAAGTTAAAAGGATGATTAAGTGTTTCTCCTCCTCCGCAGTCTCATCTTGTTGGCTTCCTGAATATATTTCTTTAAACAATGGAGCGCTACTGACTTTGTAGAAGGAGCTGACTGTGACGGGTGTGAGGGAATTTAATTAACACAGAGCTTCCAGGAGTTTGTCATGTATCTTTGGGTCATTTATATCATTCAAATTAATCTCACTTCCCCACAAATGTTATTAGCAATCACAATTTAAATAATTTTTAAAAAAATATGGGCATGCTACATAGGTTAAAAAAAGATTAATCAGGATTTGATTTTGAAAGTGTGATGAATGATAACAACAACAAACCTGCATTTATATAGCGCCTTTAGCATAATAAGACGTCCCAAGGTGCTTCACAGGAGCGTGAACTGACAAAGATTTGACACTGAGCCGCATAAGGAGATATTAGGACAGGTGACCAAAAGCTTGGTCAAAGAGGTAGTTTTTAAGGAGGAGAGAGAGGTAATGAGGTGGAGAGGTTTAGAGAGGGAATTCCAGAGCTTAGGGCCTAGAGGCTGAAGGCACGGCCGCCAAAGGCGGAGCGATGGGAATCTGAGATGCGCAAGAGGCTAGAATTGGAGGAGCGCAGAGATCTCGGAGGATCATAGGGGCTGGAGGAGGTTACAGGGATAGGGAGGGGCGAGGCCATGGAGGGACTTGAAAACAAAGATGAGAATTTTAAAATCGAGGCGTGGACAGACTCCGTCTTAATGCCAAACCCGTCTGAAAGACATAACACTGCCTGAGCAGAGATTGAGGAAACCTTCAATTAATCTTTTATTCTTTTTCGGAGCTAGCCACATGATGGGAGCTTGTCACAATGATACTGGAACTTCCCCAGACCATCACTGACCAATTCCGACAGGAGGGGCCCTCACAGTGAATCACTCACCTGGACTCTGTCGATTAACGGGAATCTCACGTACATCGCGTCCCCGTCCTAAGGCCAGATCTCAACTGATTCACCACTCTGCTTTACTCCTGACCAGTGAGGCAGAACCACCTCCTTTAAGTTCCCCACTATATCCTAAAACCCTCCTCATTAACACGATAACCTGCGAGGCCCTTTTACATTATTGCATCGTTGGTGAACTCCCAGTTTGTGAGTCTCGTGCATCAGGCAGCGACAGTCTCAAATCAATCACCTGATCTGGTGACAGCCCGGATCCACTTTCTTGTGGATCTCCTGATCTGCCATTGGGCCTCTACACTACGTTGGCATCCAATGAGCTGGCAGTAGACATCCAATGTAACCTAAGCAGAGTGATGTGGGGATTGGGCGTGGCCTCACCCTCCCACAGGATAATTACCAATAAGAAAGGCCATTCGGCCCATCTTGGCCAATCCAGCCAGAGAGATCCCAATGTCCCCATCCCCGCATTACCACATCCAATCGTTTCTAAATGAGGCTTCAGGTCTTTGCCAAAATTAACTCCACAGTCGCTGCCTGACCTGCTGAGTGTTTCCCGCATTTTCTGTTTTTATTTCAGATTTCCAGCATCGGCAATATTTTGATTTTTATTCCATGATTTTGCCTCCATTTCTTTATCTGGAAATTTATTCCACACATTGATCCCTCTCTGTGTGAAGACAAATTTTCCAGTCAGTCCCAAACTGACCTTTCACTAGTTTGAACCCTTTTCTCTAGTCCTACCCCATTGTTAATAAAGTAATATTCTGGGTGAACTTTTTCTATACCCTTAACAATCGTACATCCCTCCCTAAGATCACCTCTCAGACACCTCCTTTCAAGGCTTAAAAGCCCCAATTCTCTCCCCATAACTCAGATCCTGACCCTGGAGACAAGCATCGTAGCGTAGCTCCTCTCTGCACTGCCCCCAATGGTCAAATATCTCCTTTGGGTGACCAGGACTGGACACAGTACTCAAGGTGGGTCTGAACACAACTGGACACAGTGCTCAAGGTGGGTCTGAACAGCACTGGACACAGTGCTCAAGGTGGGTCTGACCAGAACTGGACACGGTGCTCAAGGTGGGTCTGAACAGAACTGGATACAGTACTCAAGGTGGGTCTGATCAGAACTGGACACAGTGTTCGAGGTGGGTCTGACCAGAACTGGACACTGTGCTCAAGGTGGGTCTGACCAGAACTGGACACAGTGCTCAAGGTGGGTCTGACCAGAACTGGACACAATACTCAAGATGCAGTTTGACCAGAACTGGACACAGTGCTCAAGGTGGGTCTGACCAGAACTGGACACGGTGCTCAAGGTGGGTCTGACCAGAACTGGACACAGTGCTCAAGGTGGGTCTGACCAGAACTGGACACGGTGCTCAAGGTGGGTCTGAACAGAACTGGACACGGTGCTCAAGGTGGGTCTGACCAGAACTGGACACAATACTCAAGATGCAGTTTGACCAGAACTGGACACAGTGCTCAAGGTGGGTCTGAACAGAACTGGACACGGTGCTCAAGGTGGGTCTGACCAGAACTGGATACAGTACTCAAGGTGGGTCTGATCAGAACTGGACACAGTGTTCGAGGTGGGTCTGAACACAACTGGACACAGTGCTCAAGGTGGGTCTGACCAGAACTGGACACAGTGCTCAAGGTGGGTCTGACCAGAACTGGACACAGTGTTCGAGGTGGATCTGACCAGAACTGGACACAGTGTTCGAGGTGGGTCTGACCAGAACTGGACACAGTGCTCAAGGTGGGTCTGATCAGGACTGGACACAGTGCTCAAGGTGGGTCTGACCAGAACTGGACACAATACTCAAGATGCAGTTTGACCAGAACTGGACACAGTGCTCAAGGTGGGTCTGACCAGAACTGGACACGGTGCTCAAGGTGGGTCTGACCAGAACTGGACACAGTGATCAAGGTGGGTCTGACCAGAACTGGACACAGTGCTCAAGGTGGGTCTGACCAGAACTGGACATGTTTTACATTGAATCTACTGAGACTCCTGGGTAACCTTCAACTTTATCCTTAGCTATTTCAGAACCATTTATGGAGTATGCCTGATGTGTATTTTTTTCTTTCTACGTGTAGTAATTTACACTAGTCTGAATTAAATTCCATCTCCCATTGTTCTGCCCACTTCATATTTTTTCCCAATTCATTCTGTAATTTCTGAGCTGCCTCCTTTAGTTTGCGATCGGCTGCAAATTTAAATTTCTATGTCCAGGTTGTTTATGTGAATTAGAAGCCGTAGTTGTCGGAGCACTGAGCCCCAAAAAACCCCACTCAGTACTCCCTCCACCCCCATTCACATATAACCCCATTAATGAGAACTCATTGGAATAGCTCTTGACTTTGTGCGATAGTGTGAAACAGGTAACAACCGGTGACCCACCAGGACTGGCGGGAGATCTCGGAAAGAGTGAATGCAGCGAGTCTCACCCTCCTCCCGCACCCCCCGGACAAGCCTGCAATGCTATAAAAAGTTAAATGATCTGACATGCACGGCCAAGGTAAGAATGACATCTTGAGATGTCTCCTCTGCATCACACCTTGCCACAGCACCTGTCACCCTCCCTCTCTACCTGCTTATACTCTAGTTACACTAATCCTACCCTCTGATCATATGCAGTACGCTCATAGACACCACAGCTCATCACTGTTACCTGGCTGATACGAACCCTTCTCGCGTTTTCCAGAAATTTGGAGGATACCAGTACCTTCGTTGCCCCCTCCCCATTGTTGGCCAGAGGCTGCGGAAACTACTGAGTTTATTCCGAACTGCTGACACACAGGCAAAAGCAACTTTTGAACTGAAGTAACCTGAGTTCAGTCGCTGGCCTGAGCTGACTGGAACCGGTTTGAATTAGTTAAGTTTTGTGAAAGACAAAGGAGATGTGATAAGACACAAGTCCTTATTTAGAAAAGGAGTAATGAGGTAATGCTACCTAAGTCCTTGGGACAGAGCCAATGAGGAGAAGACACAGACTAGGCGAGTAAGCCTAAACCAACGGGAGAGAGAGAGACAGCACAGCTTGAAGAGATAAGATTCGGAATAAGAATGAAGAATCTGGGGTGTGGAGCCAGAGCGAAGACTCCGGTGACCAACCATCGCAGAAGTGGAAGAATCTACGTCAGGGATGTAGAGACGACGTTGAGAGAGAGAGAGAGAGAACGGAACGCCTGGCCAGCGTCAGCTCTCCTTTTTGGGTATTATCCTTTATATTCTGTGACCCCTCAGGGAGTGTCAGAGAAACCTAATGGGTGTGCGTTTAGATCCTAGTTTGGGTATAAAACTGTATAACCTGGTGCAAACTGCATGTCGATATCTAACCAGATGTATAAGCTATATGTATATGATCTAATGACGTGAATAAAGCGAATTGAGAGTTAAGAGAGAATTGACTCTTCTCCTCTTTGTACTAAGCCAATAACCGTAACTGGTGACCTCCGGTCAACACCATCCTTGAAGGGCTCCCTGTGGCCTCCTGTGCAGTTTCTTGGTCTCTTTGCCGTTGCTACTGCTGCTCCTGGTGGGCGTAGCAAGACCAGCTCCTACTCTGAGGAGGACTCACGAGTTGTGGGAGACTGTAAATGGACCCAAAAGACCAACACAATTCATCTTGTGCAAAGTTCAGAGCTCGGGAATAAGCTCAGCTCGCTCCCAGGTACACCCAGTCACCTATAAATAAATGGAGTGAGCATTGACACACCATGTCAGGCAATGAGTTAGAGGTGGGGCGGGACTTGACTTAAGGCAAACAGAGTCTGTTTAAACAGGAGTCTCTATGCACTACGGCAAACAGAACTCGTGACCAAAACTACAGCAAAGTCTCCCGATAAAAGCAGGATAATTTCTCCAACAAAATGCAGTGAGTGGAGGATAGTTACATAATACAAATTGTGTGCGTAAAATTGACCTTAGTCACTTACAGCAGTGCGGTCTCCAGGTGTGATTGACGAGGGAATTACCCAGTCATCTCCATTCTGGCCAGGACTTGTTGTGTCAATGTATACAGCCATTTAAAAAAAAATCAAGTCCTGCCCCTTTAAATATCGCTTCTTGTACGCCCCCAGTTACCTGGGCCTGCATTCAGCAGCTGTCCTGCTATTCCCTGTAGAAATTGCAGGAAGGGTCACAAGACAACCTATTTAAATATTAAAATAATGATGCTTCCTGATGAAGGCAGGCACCTGGACTGCCCGGGTCCTAACCAGAGTCAAAATGGCGGCGGGTTTCACACTGGCGCAATCAGGGCGGTAAATATTGCGCTACCATTTTAACTCCCACTGCGCCACCATTTTAACTTCCACTGCGCCACCATTTTAACTCCCACTGCGCTGCCATTTTAACTCCCACTCGCTGCCATTTTAACTCCCACTGCGCCACCATTTTAACTCCCACTGAGCCGCCATTTTAACTCCCACTGCCGCGCTTTGGGCCTGTCGGAGCGGGTTTACAATCGACCCCTCAGTGCCTCCTTGTCTTATTATTGTCCGACAAGGTGGGGGTCTCACCTTAGCTTCTCCGATTTTAAAAAGAAGCAAAAGAGAGAACGAGAGGAAAGGTTGGATGAACATTGGCCATAGTACCTAGGAAATGGAGGACAGGTCATGATGGGGACAGAGAGGCTGGATTGTGAAGTAGAAAAAGAATACCTGTATCCAGGAAACCCCATCAGCTCTCCCCTGGCTCCCATTATCTCCACATCACCCATTTAGGTAAATTTATGACCTTGTGCTCAATAACTGTGTTATTTTCTCTTGTTTGTAAAGAAATGCATTATTTATTAAACTAGTAACCAAATCGCCTTTACTTCTCTTTTGTTGACCCTGAATAAATAGATTTGGAATCGCTCCAAGCTCAGTGGTACCAATAAATCATTTAAAACAAGCTAATGTATTTAGCAAATGTTAAATCTCTATCTTCACAACATACCTGAGCTTCCCAAGTGACATAAATAATTGATGCACCTACTTTTGTCTTATATTCTAGTGCCTGATCTGAAAATCTAGGGCAGTGTTTGCATCTTTCCCTCCTGTGGATGTGCATTATCTCTCACGTTCACACTTGTGAACTTTTTCTCCTTTTTTCTATTTCTCTCTCCCCTCTCTCTTTCTCTCCTTCCCTCTCTCTTGTCTCTCCTCTCTCTCTATCTCGTTCTTTGAATCATTGAGATGAAATCCAAGGCTGCATTCCAAATGAAAACAAGACTATTGCTTTCTTACTCTTAGCTTCCCAGTCAGTGCCACTGGCAATCTGTATCTGCACATGGAATTCTCTGTGTCATTCTGGGTGGCTGTGTGGTCTTGTTCCATCTCTAAGCTATCTTATCTAGCTCAGTCCAGCTCAGCCTAGCTCGGTCACTAGCTCGGTCTGTCTCAGTCTATCTCAGTCTATCTCAGTCTCTCTCAATCTAGTTCAGTCTATCTCAGTCCAACTCAGTTCAGTTCAGCCTATTTCAGCCTAGCTCGGCCTATCTCAGTCTATCTCGGTCTATCTCAGTCTCTCTGAGACTAGTTCAGTCTATCTCAGTCTAACTCAGTCCAGTTCAGCCTATCTCAGCCTAGCTCAGTCTATCTCTGTCTAGCTCAGCCTAGCTCGGTCTTTCTCAGCCTATCAGTCTATCTCGGCCTAGCTTGGTCTACTAGCTCGGTCTATCTCAGTCTATCTCAGTCTAGTTCAGTCTATCTCTGTCTAGTTCAGCCTAGCTCGGTCTATCTCAGCCTATCAGTCTATCTCGGCCTAGCTTGGTCTACTAGATTGGTCTGTCTCAGTCTATCTCAGTCTAGCTTGGTCTACCTCAGTCTAGCTCAGCCTAGTTCAGTCTAGCTCAGTCTAGCATTTTCCCTTACTACAGGCAGTCTCAATTACTCATTTTTTGTTGAAAGCCAAAATACCAACCGATTGTAGTTGAAAGGAAAGAATTTGCAGGGCTACGGGGATAGGGCAGGGGAGTGGGACTGGCTGGATTGCTCTTGCGTAGAGCCAGCGCGGACTTGATGGGCTGAATGGCCTCATTCCGAGCTGTAACCTTTCTATGATTCTATGATACTGTGTTTTGCTCCAGGATCAATCCAGGAATGCTGTAATATGGGTAAACTCAGGGGGGCGGAGCTCGATAAGTGGGGCAAGTGATTGGCGCCCAAGAGATTGAACTCAACCACAACACTCGAAGGGTTAAAGGATACAACTCCGATGAGCACCAATCACACTTTTTAAATCAACTTTCAACAGAATTTCATCTGATTCCCCGAATCTCACTATTTTGCTTCCTGTTTGCAAGATATTTGTGAAGCACTCAGTTTACACTTACCTCAGTCGTGTGCTCTAAGAATGTTCCGGCAATCTTCCACTCTATAAAAAGCAGTACATGTCAACAGAGAGTCTCTCAAGGACATCTATCTGAGAGCAATCTGATATCACAGGGACAAAATTCAATAGCATCCAGATTTAAAGGGACATTGTCTGTCGAATTGCTCTGTAACCCTAAATGTTATTAAAGGAAATGGCTCCGAGATCTCGGGCGCCCTCAGTTGTTCTTTTCCACCTGGGGGCATCGACTCTCCCAACAACAACCTGTAATTATAGGGCGCCTTTAATGCAGTGAATTGGCCTGAAGGGTTTCAGAGGTCAAATCGGACACTGGGCAAAGGGTAGAAGTTCAGTGGTGTGCTGACTGTGGTTTTAAGGAGATAAGGAGAGAGGCTGAAAGGTGAAGAGGTTTAGGGAGAGAATTCCAGAATTATGGGGCCAAGACTGCTACAGGGATCAAACCTAGGATTGTCTTTGAACTGCTGAAGTCCGTGTGGTGATGATGCTCCTACAATGGTGGCAGATCAGAATTCCAATATATTGAACCGAAGACATAATCACTGAGTAAAGTATTGTGCTTAGCCTCTATAAGACTTTGGTATACCTGCATTTGGAGTATTGAGTCCAATTCCATTCGCAACCCCTCAGATAATGAAGCAGTCCGTGCCCGCATGCAGCAAGACCTGGACAACATCCAGGCTTGGGCTGATAAGTGTCAAGTAACATTCTGCCAGACAAGTGCCAGGCAATGACCATCTCCAACAAGAGAGAGTCTAGCCACCTTCCCTTGACATTCAACGGCATTACCATCGCCGAATCCCCCACCATCAACATCCTGAGGGTCACCATTGACCAGAAACTTAACTGGACCAGCCACATAAATACTGTGGCTACAAGAGCAGGTCAGAGGCTGGGTATTCTGCTGCGAGTGACTCACCTCCTGACTCCCCAAAGCCTTTCCACCATCTACAAGGCACAAGTCAGGAGTGCGATGGAATACTCTCCACTTGCCTGGATGAGTGCAGCTCCAACAACACTCAAGAAGCTCGACACCATCCAGGACAAAGCAGCCCACTTGATTGGCACCCCATCCACCACCCTAAACATTCACTCCCTTCACCACCGGCGCACAGTGGCTGCAGTGTGCACCATCCACAGGATGCACTGCAGCAACTCGCCAAGGCTTCTTCGACAGCACCTCCCAAACCTGGGACCTTTACCACCTAGAAGGACAAGAGCAGCAGGCACATGGGAACAACACCACCTGCACGTTCCCATCCAAGTCACACACCATCCCGACTTGGAAATATATCGGCCGTTCCTTCATCGTCGCTGGGTCAAAATCCTGGAACTCCCTTCCTAACAGCACTGTGGGAGAACCTTCACCACATGGACTGCAGCGGTTCAAGAAGGCGGCTCACCACCACCTTCTCAAGGGCAATAAGGGATGGGCAATAAATGCCGGCCTCGCCAGCGAAGCCAACATCCCATGAACGAATAAAAAAAAGTAAAAAAACATCAAATGGAACAGAAGTGTATTTTACAAATAGATCAGTAAAAAGAGAATTATTAAAAGTGAGGTGGGGCCTGAGGGGTGAGGATTGTCCGTCGAGAAATGTTCAAAAAATGGCGTAAGTATTTAATAAGTACTTTGCACCGGTCTTTACGAAAGAGAAGGATATAAGAGAGGAGATGAATCCTGAAGTGGTTGAGAGCGAGAACAGAGATATTACTCTGGATAAAAGGAAAATTTCAGACAAGTTGGTTAAATTATAGGGAGACAAAGCATCCTGGACACGTCCTGGGATCGTGAGGGAGGGAACTTGGAGGCTTTAGAAATTATATTTCATGGTTGTATTGAACATGGATAAAGGTGGATAAAGGAAAAGGGGGTGAATGGATACGAGAACAGGATGGATAAATATGATGAGGACAATTTGTGTGGCGGGGAAGGACTGGTTGGGCCAAATGGCCTGTGTCTGTGTTGTATCGATGCTGCTACGTATGTTGGGATAGCACTGGATTCAAACTTTGGGCCTAAAGGTCAGAGGGCAGCCTGCGAACTAAAACAAATGATTCAATGCCAAGGTATTGAGCATCTTATTTTGAAATCGAATCGAGGTAAAGGGATTGGCCATCTCCTCCAGTTTCACAGTAAATAGAAGCAAATGTGTACAGGGCACACAACCTAGATTGTACTCCAAAGCTCGAGTATGAACAATGCTTCAGAGTGTCGTAATGACCTGTCCATCTCTGTCATTGATCTGTAATTAATAACTTAATAGTTGATTTAATGCAGTGTCATGACTCTATGGGAGCTCATCCTGTATATTGTGTCCAAGACACATACAATCTAAGGCCATCACAATACTGCCAGTATGAAATGCCACTAACAATGTACACAGCACTTTATAACACAGGGACAGTTTGTCTAGCTGTCAGTGGCTGTTTTGACCTGTCACCCTGAGAACTCACAACTGGAAAACAAAAACAAAATGTTCCCTCAACGGTGAGATAATCAATCAGGAGACATGGGGCTTCTGCTCCTCGCCCGACATAATTATCAAGGCAAATGAGCTCCACTAATCAGGAAGGCGCAGGGGTCAGGTCAGCACTTAATCAAGAATGGAAACAAGATGGGGCTCGGAACCAGTTTTGTGGAATATTCCGCATAAATTGATAAATTGTCAAATCCCAGCATTTTGACCCATGGACTCACAGAGCCGGGACATCCTGGGCTGCAAACATGAAACTTGGTCCTTTCTGGCGCAAAAACACAAAAGGAAAAGTGGCCCAACCGTGGCTAACAAAAGAAATTAAGGATAGTATTAGATCCAAAGAGGAGTCATATAAAGTTGCCAGAAAAAGTAGCAAGCCTGAGGATTGGGAGCAGTTTAGAATTCAGCAAAAAAGGACCAAGAGATTGATTAAGAGGGGAAAAATAGAGAATGAGAGTAAACTTGCAAGGAACATAAAAGCAGACTTTAAAAGCTTCTACAAGTATGTAAAAAGAAAAAGATTAGTGAAGTCAAATGTAGGTCCCTTACAGTCAGAAACAGGAGAATTTATAATGGGGAACAAGGAAATGGCAGAGCAATTAAACAAATACTTTGGTTCTGTCTTCACAGAAGAGGACACAAATAACTTCCCAGAAATGCTAGGGAACCAAGGGACTAGTGAGAAGGAGGAATTAAAGGAAATTAGTATTAGTAAAACAATAGTGCTGGAGAAATTAATGGGACTGAAAGCCGATAAATCCCCAGGGCCTGATAATCTGCATCCCAGAGTACTAAAAGAGGTAGCCATGGAAATAGTGGATGCATTAGTTGTCATCTTCCAAAATTCTATAGATTATGGAACAGTTCCTGCAGATTGGAGGGTGGCAAATAGAAACATAGAAAATAGGAGTAAGAGTAGGCCATTCAGCCCTTCGGGCCTGCTCCGCCATTCAAAATGATCATGGCTGATCGTCTAACTCAGTACCCTGTTCCCACTTTTTCCCCATATCCCTTGATCCCTTTAGCATTAAGAAATATATCTATCTCCTTCTTGAATACATCTAATGACTTGGCCTCCACTGCCTTCTGTGGTAGAGAATTCCGTAGGTTCACCACCCTCTGAGTGAAGAAATTTCTCCTCATCTCGGTTCTAAATGGCATACCCTGTATCCTGAGACTGTGACCCTGGGTTCTGGACTCCCCAGCCATTGGGAACATCCTCCTTGCATCTAGTCTGTCTAGTCCTGTTAGAATTTTATATGTTTCGATGAGATCACCTCTCATTCTTCTAAACTCTAGTGAATATAGGCCTAGTTGACCCAATCTCTCCTCATACGTCAGTCCTGCCATCCCAGGAATCAGTCTGGGAAACCTTTGTTGCACTCCCACCATGGCAAGGGCATCCTTCCTCAGATAAGGAGACCAAAACTGCACACGATACTCCAGATGTGGTCTCACCAAGGCCCTGTATAACTGCAGTAAGACATCCCTGCTCCTGTACTCAAATCCTCTTGCAATGAAGGCCAACATACCATTCGCCTTCCTAACTGCTTGCTGCACCTGAATGCTCGCTTTCAGTGACTGGTGTACAAGGACACCCAGGTCTCGTTGCACCTCCCCTTTTCCCAATCTATCACCATTCAGATGTTAATCTGCCTTTCTGTTTTTACAACCAAAGTGGATAACCTCACATTTATCCACGTTATACTGCATCTGCCATGTTCTTGCCCACTCACCCAACTTGTCTAAATCACATTGGAGCCTCTTTGCATCTCCTCACAGCTCACATTCCACCCCAGCTTTGTGTCATCTGCAAACTTGGAAATGTTACATTTAGCTCCCTCATCCAAATCATTGATATATATTGTGAATAGCTGGGGCCCAAGCACTGATCCCTGCGGTACCCCACTAGTCACCGCCTGCCACCCGGAAAAAGAACAATTTATTCCTACTCTCTGTTTCCTGTCTGTCAACCAATTCTCAATCCATGCCAGTATATTCCCCCCAATCCCATGTGCTTTAATTTTGCACACTAACCTCTTGTGTGGGACCTTATCAAAAGCCTTCTGAAAATCCAAATACACCACATCCACTGGTTCTCCCCTATCTATTCTACTAGTTACATCCTCAAAAAACTCCAGTAGATTTGTTAAGCATGATTTCCCTTTCATAAACCCATGCTGACTTTGTCCAATCCCGTTAATGCCCTCCAAGTGTTCTGTTATCTCATCTTTTATAATAGAATGTTATCCCACTATTTAAAAAAGGAGGGAGAGAGAAAACAGGGAACTACAGACCGGTTAGCCTAACGTCAGTAGCACGGAAAATATTAGAATCTATTATAAAGGATGTGATAACAGGACATTTAGAAAATATCAACGGGATTAGACAAAGTCAACATGGATTTATGAAAGGGAAATTGTGTTTGACAAACCTACTGGAGTTTTTTGAGGATGTAACTGGTAGAATAGATAAGGGAGAACCAGTGGATGTGGTTTATTTGGATTTTCAGAAGGCCTTTGATAAAGTCCCACACAAGAGATTAGTGTGCAAAATTAAAGCACATGGAATTGGGTGTAATATACTGGCATGGATTGAAAATTGGTTAACAGACAGGAAACAGAGAGTAGGAATAAATGGGTCTTTTTCGGGGTGGCAGACAGTGACTAGTGGGGTACCGCAGGGATCAGTGCTTGGGCCCCAGCTATTCACAATATATATCAATGATTCGGATGAGGGAAGCAAATGTAATATTTCCAAGTTTGCTGACGACACAAAACTAGGTGGGATCGTGAGTTGTGAGGAGGATGCAAAGAGGCTTCAAGGCGATTTAGACAAGTTGAGTGAATTTTTTTTTTGTTCGTTCATGGGATGTGGGCGTCGCTGGCGAGGCCGGCATTTATTGCCCAACCCTAATTGCCCTTGAGAAGGTGGTGGTGAGCCGCCTGCTTGAACTACTGCAGTCCGTTTGGTGACGGTTCTCCCACAGTGCTGTTAGGAAGGGAGTTCCAGGATTTTGACCCAGCGACGCTGAAGGAACGGTGATATATTTCCAAGTAATTTAGAAATTCCAATATATTTTAGCTCATCATGCCTGTACTGGCTCTCTGAAAGAGCTATCGGTGATATATTTCCAAGTCGGGATGGTGTGTGACTTGGAGGGGAACGTGCAGGTGGTGTTGTTCCCATGTGCCTGCTGCCCTTGTCCTTCTAGGTGGTAGAGGTCGCGGGTTTGGGAGGTGCTGTCGAAGAAGCCTTGGCGAGTTGCTGCAGTGCATCCTGTGGATGGTACACACTGCAGCCACTGTGCGCCGGTGGTGAAGGGAGTGAATGTTTAGGGTGGTGGATGGGGTGCCAATCAAGCGGGCTGCTTTATCTTGGATGGTGTCGAGCTTCTTGAGTGTTGTTGGAGCTGCACTCATCTAAGCAAGTGGGCAAATACATGGCAGATGCAGTATAATGTGGATAAATGTGAAGTTATCCATTTTGGAAGGAAAAACAGAAAGGCAGAGTATTATTTAAATGGTGATAGATTGGGGAATGTTGATGTACAAAGGGACCTGGGTGTCCTTGTACACCAGTCACTGAAAGCAAATATGCAGGTGCAGCAAGCAGTTAGGAAGGCAAATGGTATGTTGGCCTTCATTGCAAGGGGTATTTGAGTACAGGAGCAAGGATGTCTTACTGCAGTTATACAGGGCCTTGGTGAGACCACACCTGGAGTATTGTGTGCAGTTTTGGTCTCCTTACCTAAGAAAGGATATACTTGCCATAGAGGGAGTGCAGCGAAGGTTCACCAGACTGATCCCTGGGATGGCAGAACTGTCGAATGAGGAGAGATTGGGTCGACTAGGCCTGTATTCACTCGAGTTTAGAAGAATGAGAGGGGATCTCATTGAAACATATAAAATTCTGACAGGGCTAGACAGACTGGATGCAGGGAGGATGTTTCCCCTGGCTGGGGGGTCCAGAACGAGGGGTCACAGTCTCAGGATACAGGGTAGGACATTTAGGGCTGAGACGAGGAGAAATTTCTTCACTCAGAGGGTGGTGAACTTGTGGAATTCTCTACCACAGAAGGCTGTGGAGGCCAAGTCACTGAATATATTTAAGAAGGAGCTGGATAGATTTCTAGACACAAAAGGCATGAAGGGGTATGGGGATAGAGCGGGAATATGATATCGAGATAGAGGATCAGCCATGATCATATTGAATGGCAGAGCAGGCTCGAAGGGCTGAATGGCCTACTCCTGCTCCTATTTTCTATGTTTCTATGTTGGGTTCCTGAGGGTTTGCTTCACCTCTATAAATATACACGCGGAGCCTGTATACTGTGCATATACAAACGGAGCTTGTGTACTGTGCATATGCACACATAGCCTGTGTACTGAGCATATAGACACATGGAGCCTGTATACTCTGCATAGACATACAGAGCCTGTATACTGTTCATAGACACACAGAGCCTGTATACTGTGCATAGACACACAGAGCCTGCTATACTGTGCATAAAAACAGAGAGTCTGTATACCGTGCATATACACACAGAGCCTGTATACTATGCGTATACACACAGAGCCTGTATACTATGCATATAAACACAGAGCCTGTGTACTGGGCATGTCTTCTTGAAGTCTGTTGCTATCCTCCTCACTGCTTCCTATGTTTCTGCGACTCCACAGTGCAAAATGGCCCATAAATCAGCAGTCTCACTCAATTAGGCCACAAAGCTAGCTGGCGAGTAGGATGAAATATTACACTCTGCAGTGGGAGGTGCTTTTGGCCTGGGGGCCTAAGACACATTGTTGGGGGCAAAGTGACGGGAGCTTTACTTTGGATCCGACTCATGCTATGCCGGAGGATAAGAGCTCTTGATGGCAACGGGTACAAAAAGTGAAAAATGGTGGCGTCACTGGCCATTGGGTGGGGTATTGGAGGGTCCAGGAGAGCTGTACCTCAATGTGAGGCGGTGTTTCCTGGGGGGTGGGAGAGCCGTGCACAAACAAGGCACTTTATCAAAAAGAGAACAGTGTCTTTAGCATCTGCATTGCACAGTTTGTGAAATGTGCACTGCTGCGTGATCTGTGTTTCTCACTCGTACCATAGAGTTTGGTGAATCATTCCTGTTATAAGGCCATTCACACTCGAGAATTGAATGGTTGTCTATCCTGCTGCGCGTTAACTACCCTACATGTATCGTCCCTCTTTATTGAATGTCTATAATGGGCTGTGTGCAGACCCATGCCTCCCACACTATATCATTCTCTCTCCCTTCTTTACTGGAGTGCCGTCAGTTCTAGTGCTGACACTAACTAATTGGTAACTCTTCCTGCTCATTGCAGATATTGAGAATTGAAACCCATTTTTGCCTTGCACCGAAAGTGTCACTTATGCTGAATTAATACTTTGTACTTATCCGATTGTGCTTGGATAAATAAATCGATGGATTTTTTTCCACTCTCTACGAAATCTTGTATTTTACATTCATAACAAGGAAGAAATTTCAATGTGAATTATGGCCTGTAATATTCAGTACCCTTAGGAACAAAGCTTTAAATAAATCCACAGTATCATCAGGGTGCTACGACACAAGTGGGCCGCAGGGTGAGATTTATAGTAACCACTTCAACAATTGATCTTGTCTACAATGGGACAGTGCTGATATTTCATGGGTAATAATTCATCTTTTATAATAGGAACAGGCTGATTTTTTCACTTTTACCGACCAGTTAATTGTACCCTCGATGAGCTACATGTTAACTATTACAGTGCCAAAAGCTGATAAATTGAAAACTAATTTTGTATAATTAAATTCACACAGAAGCACCTTCACTCCCAAACTAAGTTACAAACATAAATCAAAAATTAATATTGTCTTACTAAAAATATTATTCCCAGCACATTAATCAATATTTTGTTGAGAATATGTTTTGCTACAGTTGTACAGGGCATTGGTGAGATCACATCTAGAATACTCTGTGTAGTTTTGGTCTCCTTATTTAAGAAAGGACATAATTGCTTTGGAAGTGGTTCAGAGAAGGTTCACTCGACTGATTCCTGGGATGAGGGGGTTATCTTATGAGGAAAGGTTGGACAAGTTGGGCCTGTATACATTGGAGTTTAGAAGAATGAGAGGTGATCTTATTGAAACATGTAAGATCCTGAGGGGACTTGAAGGGGTAGATGCTGAGAGGATGTTTCTCCTTGTGGGAGAGACTAGAACCAGGGCCCACTGTTTCAAAATAAGGGGTCTCCCATTTAAGACGGAGATGAGGAGAATTTTTTTCTCTCAGAGGGTCGTGAGTCTGTGGAACTCCCTTCCCCAGAGAACGGTGGAGGCAGGGTCATTGAATATTTTTAAGGCTGAGTTAGATAGATTCCTGATTAACAAGGGAGTCAAAGGTTATAGTTGGTAGACGGGAAAGTAGGGTTGAGGTCGCAATCAGATCAGCCATGATCTTATCAAATGGCAGAGCAGGCTCGAGGGGCCGAATGGCCTACTCCTCTTAATTCGTATGTTCATAATAGAGATTGCTCCGGCTCTGGTTTGGGAGTGTCAGGTTGAGTTTTTGTGATCACTGATACGTTCCACTTTGGGGCCTCTACTGTTAGTAACTACCGTTAGGAACTCACTGCCTGAAAGGGTGGTAGAAGCAGAAACCCTCAACTCATTTAAAAAGTACTTGGACGTGCACTTAAAGGGCAACGGACCAAGTGCTGGACAGTGGGATTAAGCTGGCTAGCTCTTTTTCGGCCGGCATGGACATGATGGGCCGAAAGGCCTCCTTCTGTGCCATAACTTTCTATGATTCTATTGATTCATCAGTCTGGGCTGGATCTGAATGATCTGTGTGGTTTTAGTAATGCATTACGAGGTGTATTTATCGAAGGAGCCAAGCTAGAGGAATTACAGTCTGTCTCATAGCATGTGGCAAATGGAGCTGGGGGTCTGAACTGAAACCTGAATTCTGTTTGCTATAAATCCCCCTCAAGTTCTGAACTGGGGATTTTTATAAATGACGCCCACCTTAGAGGTAAGCCCAAGGCTAATTCAGATGTTTGAGAATGACAGCCAGTATTAACTAGCAAAAGCAGGCCTCGCATATTATATTTGGGCTCTACTGAGTTTTAAAACTCCTCGCTGGTGTGGACTCAGTGGGACTGAGCGGAAAGCCAATGCCCAGTGATTGTAGGGAGTCACCTTCTTTACCTCAGCTCTGTGTCTCCCAGATGACTGTTAGATCTCGATATGACCTGTCTCCGTGAACCTAAACCAAGTCCTCCTATTGGGAGAAAACTTTTATCTTTCCAAACTTTACTCAAAGATTTTCGTAAGTGGCAAAATAAAGTTAGCCATGAAAACCAGATCAATAAAGAAAAGAAACACATTCCAGAGATGATTTTCACATGGTGATGACAGCTAATATCCATGAAGTGTTGGTAATACCGGCCGCAGACATGAACTGAGACGACATCATTGCTGAGTATGATCCTGGTCTCACCTGATATCCACCCTGGTTTTATTTTTCTTCAGGAGTGACGAGAGGGTAATTAGGAATGGGAGAACCCCAAACGACTCTTCCCTTTCTTCATTCCAGACCAACTGAGGCTATTTGGAGTTTCCCAACTGTTGCTCTAGCTGAGATCTGCTAACTTCAGAATTGAACCTGGGACACTTTTTGTAAAGCTAAGCACCCGAACCAGGCAGTGACTTTACCGACTAAAGCATTGACCAAAGCTGCTCTCAAGGACCACAGTTACCAAAACACAGCATTGGTCGGAGTGTCTCCTCACTTGCAGCAGCACATGAAGGGTTATGGCTTTGAAGGGAATGTTTAAGACAAGTTCGGAAGTATTTCTTTGCACAGAGGGTGTTGGAATTTGTGGCCAGGAAGGATTGGTGAGGCCTGGACACTGGACTCGCCAAACAAAACAGCTGGATACTGGAATGGGAAGATGGTAGGGTTGGCATTTGGGCAGGAATGGATCAAATGGGCTGAGGGTCTTTGCCATCTGAACCTCTCTTGTGGTCCTCTGGGTTTCCTTGCTATTATGACATCCTAAATATGATGATTATTAATTTCTAACATGGAATCATGGGGCGTTACTGAGGTAAAAGGTCATAGATTTATAATGATCACTATTTAATCTGAGCTGAGTGGATCCCTATTGAGTGAAAATTACTCTCAAATTATTAGATATTTACATTGATAATTCAAAATCAGTCACCAGAGGCAATGTTAAATCTGACGAAGATCCTACTGTAATCATTATCAGATGAAGATAGGTCGATATGAGGCAGGGCTGTTTATTAATCTTCAGTAGGAATTACCTAAAGGACACCCTCCTCTCCACCACTAAATTAAATTTGGGAATTGAATAGGAAGTAAGGGCCCAGTTAAAAAGGTTGTTATATTTCAATGGTTTAATGCCTGGGAGTGAGGGACCAGTTTCAACACCAGTGTTAATGTTTTAACCCCTCTCCAGTAGTATAAACTAACAGCCAGTGCCCAGACAAATGCTTTGACCTTGATTTTCATTCATTATATTAGTCCCTGCCAGAAACTCTGTACCTTGACTTACTCCCATCCACCTCACCTTTCCAGATAGTGATCCAGCTCAACCCAATGTTGTGTAACCTGATCGACTCTGAACCCAGCTTCAAACCCCACATCGTTCTGGCTTGAAAAGCAATTTCCAACGCTCTCCTCACTGGCCTCCCCAGGTCCATCCTCCATAAACACCAACTCATCCTGATATCCCCACTGGAGCAATTGTCATTTGGCCTGTTCCTGGACCGGGGAACTAGCAGGTTGTTTAGAGGGTCAGACTTGACATGACCGCACCCTACAGCAGCCTCCCCACCACTGTCTCCACACTCAAACCACCTCCCAGTTGCCCACTTGGTATGTCAAGGCGACTGGCAATGTTGTTCCATCTGGTACCTGCCCTCACTTCGAGCGAGGTGCCTCGCTAGAAGGGTGGGATTGGTGAATTTGCCCCTTTAAGGCAGGCCAGCAGAGGAGGGAGAATAAGCCCGCAGCCATCCCCAACCAAAAGAACCACTGGATAACTCAGTCCTCTTGTCCCCTCCCCCCCTGTCCCTTCCCCAGGAACCAAGATTAAACACTAAGGGGGGGGGGAGAAAATTGGATAGGGCCTATTTTCGGGCGTGGGTAGCGCGATCCGCTATTAACCCACGCCCGATGGCCCACGTGCAAGCAGGACGAGACTATTGTCAGGCCTGAGGACTCACCTGCAAGCAGCGTTCCGAATCAGCGTTGACACGAGGATTCAATGCAATTCGCACTTTCTATCAGCAGGGGGAAGCCCCAATCTATTAAAAGGAAGATGTCTCTTGAAATCTCTTAAAGGTAGCCGGGACCTGTTATTGGCTGAAAACCACAGTCTGCTGTCTGAACGCAGATCAGGTATTGCACACGTGAAACACAGATGCAGGTCCTGCCCCTGTGTTTGCACACTGATGAGTTATGGTAAAACATTTAATAAAGGTTGCACACCACTAAATCCCACATCCTCCAATCTGCACGCCAGATCTCACCAATCTGCCGATTTGAGTTTTGTACCAGGCCTGCGAGAGAGCATGCACCAATGTTCTCTGCTGATGCTCTAGAGGCCTTGGTGCAAGAGGTGGACAGAAGGAGGGGCATCCTATATCTACAGGGGGGCAAGAGGCCCTCCAGACATATGCTCCCGAGGCAGTGGGAGGCAGCGGGGGACGAAGTCAATGCCAATGAACATGGATGCAGTGCAGGAAGGTGTTCAATTCTTTGACACAAGTGGTTAAGGTGAGTGAGGTCAACTGTCAAGTGGCATCTCCTACCAACTGCACCATGCACTACACCCCCATCACCCACACACCAATAAACTCTTTCAATCAGAACTCAACTCTTCCAATCAGATGCTTCCTCTCACTCACACACATTACCACTGTTGCAAGCCGCACACCCACAACTCACAGGCCACTCACACTGGCAGCTATTCAACCATGACAGGCACATCACCCACACACGCGTCCCGCTTTCTTGCAGGAGAAGGTGGCGCACATCAGGCGGCAGCAAGTGGCAGTGGCATTTAGCCCCTCGAGCCTGTTCCGCCATTCAATGAGATCATGGCGGACCTGTGACCTAACTCCATATACCCGCCTTAGCCCCATTTCCCTTAATACCCTTGGTTAACAGAAGTCTATCAATCGATATGAGGCAGGGACATTACCGGCTGCACAAGACGCAGTGCCGTTTGCAGAAGAATGTTCCAAAGGTCTCCCATCCTTTGCGGGTAGCAGCATTTCCTAATTTCACTCCTGAACGTCCTGGCTCTAAATGTTAGGCTTTGTCCCCTAGTCCTAATATTCAAGCGGAGGAGACCTCCAAAAACAGTTACAAATGTCTCGGCAGCCAGAAGCAATAATCCAGCCGCTCACCTGTAAATCCTGCATGGTCCCTTTAAATAGCGCTGGTGGGCGGTCCTCCAGGCACTCTAAGACACGTTCAGATAGTTCGTGGTTAAGACTGTGTTTTGAGTTGAGCGTTAAGTTCCAAAATGGAGTCTAACACTTTAAATCAGCCTTGCACACTGATTGTATCCATTTTCTCCTTATTTTACATGCAGCCGTTGTTCGGTATTTGCGCCTGCGCCAACTCCTATACCAAGATGGCGTCCGGCGCACGTCACGCTGGAAACGTGCGTGCGCAGCCAAGATCTTGCCACTTCGGGAGGCTACACGGGCGCTACGCGGCCCAATTTCTCGCCCTTTGTTCCAACCCTTAAATCTGGATCGCTGTCAGTGCGCGCACAGCCATGCTAAGAAAACTAACGTCCCAGTATTGCCTCCCACAAGCACTGTGCAATCAAAATGTACAATAGCTTTGCAGGATATATATTGGAATGGGAACTCTTGAAAATTCAATCAAAAATAAGAAAACAATCCGCCAGTTGCCCCTGGTTGAGAGTGGGTTTCTCATTAACACACAAATATTGCTGTAGCAATGTTCCCATGTATCCAAAACTGCTGATCTGATATTGACTGACTAGATCCGTATCACTGATCCTCCACTGCGTCTTGTGCAGCCGGTAATGTCCCAGGTTCATAATCGCTGCAATGTGTTGATAGGATTTTAATGAGTAATCAGGATATGCCTCCTCTGTTCTTTGACCTCTTTCTTTCCTGCAAATTACATTGAAAGCAGTAGTAAGATAAATACATTTGATTTTACAGGGTAGTGGGAAATTCTGGGCTATGATTATTTAATACACAGAATTCCCTCGATGCTCAGACTTGGACTGATCATTTGCATTCCCCACACAAAAAATAAGTTTGAGAATGAATGTTTTTCTCTCAATGAGAACGATCTTTTGTCTCTAGATTACTCATTTGTGTCTGAAATTACACAAAATCTAGCTTTCAACTAGATTCTTTTCGGCTCCAGGATAAGCATTAACACTGCGTTCATGATTAACTGTTTACGAAAATGTATTTTTTATGAATCTTTGTCTAATTCATCTTTTTACAACAGAAATCCCTTCAAGTAGAGATGGTTCCAGCCTGACATTTAGCACCTTGTCATGTTGAAACATCTCAAAGAGTTTTGTGTGGGTTGCTGTTTTGATGGGCAACGACTGCTAGCCTGTGTTTGTAACGTCCCACAAACAGCAATGTTAATGTGGTTCTTTTTGCTGACAGTGGTTGAGAGAGGGCTGTTGATCAGGGACTTTCTGTTCCTCGTCTAATGGTGACATGGGGGTCACCCACTGGAAGAAGCAGCGGCCTGCGCCTCAGCTTAAAGTTCCCTCTGAATGACAAGGACTCCCTCGGCACTGCACTGAGCCTCTGCCTCAATTGTGCTCAAGTCCGAGAGTGCTTCTGACTTGGAGAGAGGATTCTGCCAAATTCTGTACAAACTCTCACACAAAATATCGTAACTCTTGGTGACGTGCAGCCTAAGCTGTTCATATTTCGCAGTGGTTCTTACTGCGCTGCACATGCCCAGAACAATGTTGGCAGCTACTTGAAACGAAAGGGCAGTGGGCGGGGGGGAGTGGGACTAACTGGATTGTTCGTGCGTAGAGCCGGCGCGGACTCGATGGGCCGAATGGCCTCCTTCCGCACTGTAACCTTTCAATGATTCTGCCTCTGGGAACACGGTTTATATTCCACCCCAGTGCCTTCGAGCTGCCAACTATAACCAGCTTCTTTGGTAGGTCTGCAGCGTCTGGAGACAACAGTGACACCTCATTTACTGTACAACAGGTCAGCGGTGATGGGAGAGACAACCACGGCAGGGGTTTAAAATGGACTGGGTGAAATCCCTTTGGAAAATTTGATACAAGGCTTTAGGTTGTAAAATGACAGCAAGGAACCTGAGGGGAGGTTTGGACGGGAGGTGAGATTGACCAATGGAACTCTCTTACATTATGTTACTACAATGTGTATATTTTTTATTCGTTCATGGGATGTGGGCGTCGCTGGCAAGGCCGGCATTTATTGCCCATCCCTCATTGCCCTTGAGAAGGTGGTGGTGAGCCGCCTTCTTGAACCACTGCAGTCCGTGTGGTGAAGGTTCTCCCACAGTGCTGTTAGGAAGGGAGTTCCAGGATTTTGACCCAGCGACGATGAAGGAACGGCGATATATTTCCAAGTCGGGATGGTGTGTGACTGTGGGGAACTCTTCATTACCCTCCAATCCCCATTATTGGCCATGGGGCCTCCTCCATTGATGCAGAAATCAAGGCTGCACTTTACTGCGATGTAGTACCGACATACTGCTCATTTATAACCTGTGCCATTTCACTTTTTATTCTCTTTCACCCCAGTACTCCAGAGTCAGTGCTACAATTTGAAAAAGCAATTACATTTGAGAACCTGCTCATTTCTATTACCCAAAACCATCTGTATTTTGATGACCCTATGTTAACATTCCTTTATGTGTTCAGAGCAGATGTTAGTTGGTGTGGTGAAATTGGTCAAAGTACCTTTGGGCTAGAAATGAGTCAGGGCTCTTGTTCCTGATTGCTGGAAAGTCGAGCTATGTGGACATTGGATAAGGACAGAATTGGGCTCCACTGTGATGCCTCCCACAGTCGAACATGAGGCAACCGGGGACCTTCGGTTTCAACGCTTGGAAAAGGGGCAGAAAAGATTTTTTTTGGGAGGGGATGGGGAAGAAGTCCTTTGGCAGAATCTTGGAGAAACTGTTTAGCCTGATCCGAAAAATATTGTGTTCTAACTTGGGCCTCCACTGAGTTATGGCTGCAGTTAACCTTTATTCTGTTCAGCCATCTGAGAGCGTATTTGGAGAGGAGTTAACACTCATTTTGTTTGAATGCTGCTTATCTATTTCAATTCAGATGGTTCTGCATTAAACTCTTTGTAAATCAAATGGAAGTGTGTGTTTGTTCCATCCAGCTGGCTGCCTTTGTGTGGCTCTGGCATGGTTTAATAAATTTCTCCACTGGAAACATGAACACACAGAAAGAACTTGCAAAAGCCACACTGTTTTGTCCATTTTCCCTTCTCCTGTAGGCACTGACTCTCGCTGGGTTCCATAGATATCTCACCCACTCATTCCACATGTGTGAGCCCAAGCAGTTACATAGAAACATAGAAAATAGGAGCTAGAGTAGGCCATTCGGCCCTTCGGGCCTGCTCCGCCATTCAAAACGATCATGGCTGATTGTCTAACTCAGTACCATGTTCCCGCTTTTTCCCCATATCCCTTGATCCCTTTAGCATTAAGAAATATATCTATCTCCTTCTTGAATACATCTAATGACTTGGTCTCCACTGCCTTCTGTGGTAGAGAATTCCAAAGGTTCACCACCCTCTGAGTGAAGAAATTTCTCCTCATCTCGGTTCTAAATGGCATACCCCATATCCTGAGACTGTGACCCCTGGTTCTGGACTCCCCAGCCATCGGGAACATCCTCCCTGCATCTAGTCTGTCTAGTCCTGTTAGAATTTTATATGTTTTGATGAGATCACCTCTCATTCTTCTAAACTCTAGTGAATATAGGCCTAGTTGACCCAATCTCTTCTCATACATCATTCCTGCCATCCCAGGAATCAGTCTGGTAAACCTTTGTTGCACTCCCTCCATGGCAAGGACATCCTTCCTCAGATAAGGAGACCAAAACTGCACACAATACTCCAGGTGTGGTCTCACCAAGGCCCTGTATAACTGCAGTAAGACATCCCTGCTCCTGTACTCAAATCCTCTTGCAATTAAGGCCAACATGCCATTCGCCTTCCTAACTGCTTGCTGCACCTGAATGCTCGCTTTCAGTGACTGGTGTACAAGGACACCCAGGTCTCGTTGCAACTCCCCTTTTCCCAATCTATCACCATTCAGATAATCTGTCTTTCTGTTTTTACAACCAAAGTGGATAACCTCACATTTATCCACATTATACTGCATCTGCCATGTTCTTGCCCACTCACCCAACTTGTCTAAATCATATTGGAGCCTCTTTGCATCCTCCTCACAGCTCACATTCCACCCCAGCTTTGTGTCATCTGCAAACTTGGAAATGTTACATTTAGTTCCCTCATCCAAATCATTGATATATATTGTGAATAGCTGGGGCCCAAGCACTGATC
The DNA here is from genome assembly GCF_035084215.1 of Heptranchias perlo. Classification (NCBI taxonomy): domain Eukaryota; kingdom Metazoa; phylum Chordata; class Chondrichthyes; order Hexanchiformes; family Hexanchidae; genus Heptranchias; species Heptranchias perlo. Next base: position 7,421,439 of record NC_090365.1, on the reverse strand, counting down.
CCTGCGGTACCCCACTAGTCACTGCCTGCCACCTGGAAAAAGACCCGTTTATTCCTACTCTCTGTTTCCTGTCTGTCAACCAATTCTCAATCCATGCCAGTATATTGCCCCCAATCCCATGTGCTTTAATTTTGCACACTAACCTCTTGTGTGGGACCTTATCAAAAGCCTTCTGAAAATCCAAATACACCACATCCACTGGTTCTCCCCTATCTATTCTACTAGTTACATCCTCAAAAAACTCCAGTAGATTTGTTAAGCATGATTTCCCTTTCATAAACCCATACTGACTTTGTCCAATCCCGTTAATGCCCTCCAAGTGTTCTGTTATCACATCTTTTATAATAGACTCTTGCATTTTCCCCACTACTGATGTTAGGCTAACTGGTCTGTAATTCCCTGTTTAAATAGTGGGGTTACATTTGCCACCCTCCAATCTGTAGGAACTGTTCCAGAGTCTATAGAATTTTGGAAGATGATCACCAATGCATCCACTATTTCCAGGGCCACTTCCTTTAGTACTCTGGGATGTAGATTATCAGGGCCTGGGGATTTAGTGTTGGGAGTCTAGCTGACCATGAAAAGCATCACGGTCAAGGCTGACCCTGTCCTCAGACAATATCCATACGCACGGACCCTCGAGTAGGAATCACTGGATAATCAGCAGGAAGAGGTACTGTGATGGAGCAACACTCAAATCACCTCTTCTACCCGAGCTGAGATAATAACACAGACCAAGAACAAACCTGGGTCTATGTGGGTCAGTACCAAACGGGACAGTGAATTTGCCCACTGCGGGAGGACTAAATGCTCTTACCTATATTTCCCTCTGAGTCAGCAGGTTGTTGGTTCAAGATATTATGCTCCAGGATTTGGCTACGTAATCTAGGCGGCACTCCAGTGCAGTACTGAGAGAGTGCTGCACTGTCAGAGATGCCATCCATTAGAGGGCCTGCTAAACTGAAGCCCCACCTTCTTGCTCTGTTGGTTCAGTTGGAGGTTAATAATCCCATTGAACTATTCAAAGAAGAGCAGGGAGTTTGTCCGATGCCAGGACCAACATTCCTCCCACAACCAATAGCACTAAAATAAGATTAATCGGTCATTTGCCGCATTTCTGTTTGAGGGATCTTGCTGTGTGCAAAATGGCTGTCGTGTTTGCCTACATAGCAGCAGTAACTGCACTTTGTCGCACGGGAAGTGCTTTGGAGATGTAACAAGACACCAAATAAATGCACATCTTTTTTGATGTTTCAGATGTTGGAATATCCAGGACCTTTGTGACTAATTCCATGGGCCTACAGCTGATATTGTAGCCATTGGGATTTCAACCAGTTGGTGAGTGGAGACTGCGTTCAGTTCTGGGCACCGCACCTCAGGAAGGATATATCGGCCTTGGAGGGGGCGCAGCCCAGATTCACCAGAATGATACCGGGGCTTAAAGGGTTAAAATATCAGGACAGGTTTGCATAAACTTGTCTTGTATTCCCTTGAGTAAGAAAGGTTGAGGGGTGATTTAATTGAGGTGTTTGAAATGATTAAGGGAATTGAGAGGGGTAGATAGAGAGAAACTACTTCCTCTGGTTGGGGAATCTAGAGCTGGGCCGTTCAGGGGTGAAACCAGGAAGTACTTCTTCACACAAAGGAATATTGGAAATCTGGAACTCTCTCCCCAAAAAGTTGTGGGTGTTGGGGTGAATTTAAATTTTTAAGGCTGAGATAGATAGATTTTGTGTTGGGGAAGGATATTAAGGGATATGGAGCAAAGGCAGTTGAGGTACAGATCAGCCATGATCTAATTCAATGACAGACAGGCTCGAGGGGCTGAATGGCCTGCTCCTGTTCCTAGGTTCCTATCATTGCTATTTCATTCCCTTTTCCTAAATGCAGCAGCATCGCTGTTGACTGAGTTCTAGACAAACAGAGAGACAGATGTGGCCCCTTTGCTAAGCTCATGATAACTACACAAATATCGCTGACACACAAAACGTCAGTTAATTACCACGAGGGCAGCCTTGCGTGCACAGATAAGTATTGTTCAAAACTTAATTTTAAATAATTGTTTCTTGTTACTGTGCTAGATAAGCCCTTTAAGTATGTCAGCTCAGTAACCACCAACAAAATATCATTTATTTATTTACTTGCCTGTGTTGTGGTAATTTATTTGAAAGAAATGTAATCATTCATGCAACAAAATGTTAGCACAGGCAGACTCATTTTTCAGTTTGTGATGCTGTGTATGAAATGCACTAAATAAGCAGGAGTGGCGATTTGGACGAGTGCTGATGTCTGACCCGTCCCCAACTGGGGAGATTATTAATTCGTAGGAGACCTTTTCGAGTTTCTTGAGCCAACGTCAAAATACGCCACCCTCTGCTGTCCTGAACAGAGCTGTGATCTGAAAACTAAAGGCACAGTTTCCACGGTCAGGCCCCTGCAGGATTTTCTGCTTGAGATCCCAGGTGGAACTGCGTGGGTTACTTTGCGACAGAGTTGGAGAGTCAGCATTGCACCATTGCATCTGTATCCCGTTCACAGAGACTCGGTGCTGGGAGCACATGGCTGCTGATTTTGCAGTCTGTAAAGCCTGGAGTTTAGCTCCAGGGTGGAGGGGGAGGGGGGTGGTGCTGAGATCGAAGGGGGAACCGCGAGCCCCCCCGGCAGTGGGAGATGGTAACTCCCGGGTCTCGTGGGTCCCCGTCAGTCTCCCGCCCGAACCTGGCGGGCATCACTAGGTGGCCAGAGGGTGGGAGCGAGATTTCGGGTGGCAGGAGACCTTCGCCAGGGACCCAACGGAATGGTCCCCAAAAGTCAAGTAAAAGTTTAACGGTGGGGTTTGGGAGGGTGTCTTGGGAGGGGCCGGGTCAGGGGTGGGAGGGGCAGGGAAAGACCATGGTTTCCTTGTGGGACCCAGAGCAGCATTCCTAATCCTTTTGACCCACAAGGAAACCAAAAATAATTTAAATCTCTTAATTTTCTGGGACTCTCCGGATCTGTTTATCGCCAGGTTTTATTGGCCTGGCACTTGGCCGCTACCTTTAGTTAAAATGGCATCGGGGTCCTGATTACATCATAGGACCCTGATTTTAATATATCCACAAGCTCCACACTTACCTCCGGCGAGCGGGAACACAGCAGGAAATTCCCCACCCCGATTTTAACCACCTGCCCATCCCTCCCCATCGGGGTGGGGTAGTGTTAAAATCAGGACTTGTGTCTGGTCGGTTTTGGGTGATGGATCGAGGAGCTGTCGGGGCCTTCAGAACCGCTTTGCGGCATGAATCAGATCCTTCGAGAGAAGGCACAGTGAACAAACCATGAGTGATGAAGCAATGGGAAATGCTGGGAGCTTACAAAGATGAAAGGAATTTAAAATTTGTGTGAATTCAGACGTAACAGTCTGAGTTCACACATTAATTGCGTTCTGTCGTACACTGAAGATTAAAGCATCAGGCAAAACAAGGATGTTTTCATCTTGTGATGGTGCCTTTTAATTAGTATTGGTCCCAATTATCGTTTATCTCTAATTCTCGATAAATTAATATCCAAATCTCCAGCAAGAAAAAAGATAAAAGCAAAAACTATGAATGAGTGTTTGAAATCTGAACCAGCTGGAGATAGAAAAGCAGGTCGATCAGTTTGGAGATAGACCCCATACAGGAGCTTTGGTTAGCTTGGAGTCTCACCATGTTTTAGCCTCTAATTCAAATAATTCCAAGTTCGTAAAGCTTCTGATTGCCTGATATGTAGTTCACACTCTGTCTCCTCGTACTTAGAACTTAGGTACAGGGACTTCCAGGTCCCAAAACCATATAGCTGACTATCGGAACATTGGAGAGCTTCTGCCACTAGTCCAGACACATGCACCACACCCGTTAGGCATTGGCTTGCAGATGTACCCGGACATTACTGCAACAATAACTTGCATTTATATAGCACCTTTCACATAGGAAAATGTCCCAAGGCGCCTCCCAGAGATGTAATCAGGAAAAAATGGACCAAAGAAGGAGATGTTAGGAGGAGTGACTTTGTCAAAGAGGAGGATTTTAAGGAGGGCTTTAAAAGGAGGAGAGGGAGGTGGAGATGCAGAGGGGCTTTAGGGAGGGAATTCCAGAGTGTGGGAAGGATTGTCCTAGAGTCTCAAGAAATTAAAGATTAATCTCCCATGTGCAACCCGTCAGAAAAATCTAGGACCACCAAAGTGGGAAATCTCCTCTGAGGAGATTCAAGAAAGTCCCAGGTTTGATGGATGAGCTGAGCTGAGCTAACTGATCTCTGCCTGGGGGAGAGGGACTAACATTAACTTCTACGTCCCGGAACTGGGTGGAATAAAAGTCGCTGGGGTTGGCATTGCTGCTCCTGATTCAATGGGCACTGCTGGGAAGTGGATGTTTACTGTTTTGACTAGTTAGAGGAGTGTAGACACAAGATTATACAGCTGGTCAGAGGATTACAGAGTAGGCTGTACAACCTAGTGCTCCCAGTGTAGAACTTGGCATGGTGTAACCATGGGGGGAGTTTTAATCGCCCTCCCCCAGGACGGGCGGTGGGTAGGGGAGTGTTAAGAATAGAAAAATGGGAAAGCTGACCCCCAACCCGACCTCAACCTGACCCCAGCCTGACCTCAACCCGACCCCAGCCTGACCCCAACCCGATTCCAACACGCCCAATACCAGTTTTAACGGAGGCACGTTGGGGATCGGGTGGGGATTGGGTTGGGGTCGGGTTGGGGGTCGGGTTGGGGGTCGGGTTGGGGGTCGGGTTGGGGGTCGGGTTGGGGGTCGGGTTGGGGGTCGGGTTGGGGGTCGGGTTGGGGGTCGGGTGGGGATTGGGTTGTGGTCAGGTTGGGGTCAGGTTGGGGGTCGGGTTGGGGGTCGGGTTGGGGGTCGGGTTGGGGGTCGGGCGGCTAACCTGCTCTCCGGAGGCGGGTCCCTCATTTAAATATTTTAATGAGGCTGCTTGCCTCAAATTTTAACTCTGTTTCGGATTTAATGCGGGCCGGCAGGGTTTTCCAGGCATTGGGAAAACCGGCAACCGAAGGGAGGGGAGAACGGCCGAGATCCAGCAGGTAAATGCTGTTCCAGCATTGCTGGTGGGCCAAGAGGAGCAATAGTGCTTCCTCCCCGGCCCCCCGCAAGCCAACCTGCCGCTAATCCCCCCAATGACCCCCCCCGCCGATGTCCAACCCTGTTTGTCAATCTGGCAGTAGTCGGAAACCGATTCAAAAAATTGAAATCTGGTCATAAGAACATATGATCTTGCCGTTAAATCAGGCACGACCTTCGGGAAACCCATATTTCCGTTAAATCTCCCCCCCCCTCACCCCACGTTCTCTCCCCTTACTATCGGGGCCCATTTCTCAATAGTGTTGAAGTGGTGAGAGCATTGCCCCATTTGCAACCCCTGTGATTTTATGTCGATTAATTCGACAGGCCCAGTAAGGAGCCCAGTTTGGGAAAGACTGAATTAGATGTCAATGTACAAAACATCCACACAATCACACCAAATTCCTCTTCCCACCAGTTTAACAGAGCCCATTTAAATAGGTTAAATTCTCTGGTACAGTCGCAAAGAAAGGAGCATGAACTTTGGTTTCGGTGTGCTGTTACTGCACAGAGTAATTCCCAGCTCCATGGATCTAGTTAGAGGATTAAATAGCTCGTTGGAAGTGGAAACGTGCCCTTAAAGACCAGTTGGGTCAAACCCTCATTACTCGGAAAATTGAATTTTACGCTGATCACCAAAGCATGACAGGTTTCATTTTCTTGGCCACAGCCGCCTCTTCCCTGAATTCCTTTTTTTGAAAGCGCATCATTTTACAGTAGATTAAACACTGACGCGGAGATCGATCAACTCATTCAATAATTTGGCCTGACGCGGGTAAGTACAGGACTGAACCATAAGAGCTAAAGCAAATGTTCTACAAGTTCTCTGAAAGGAGAGAAACAGTAACAGCAACGGACGTCCTAGGATTACAGATCAGGTATGAGTTACAAGGCAGTAATGTTGTAAATAGGTCATTCTTCGTAGCTCCAGGCTCAACCTCTCTGTGCGTGTTTATCTCTCTCTGTCTCTCTCTTTCTCCTTTTCTCTCTCTCCCTCTCACACTCTTTCTTGTCTTCCCCTACGCTTTGGTTATTGCTGCTCCGAAGTTTCCATCCTTGTCCCTCCTAATCTCCAAACACCCCCATCCTCCATCCCTGAATTCTCACAGTTTTCAAATCAGGACTCGTCACATTGGCCCCCGTTTTCAAAGGGAATTGCCGGTGCGTTGGGGGCCGCGCAAATCGGGAAAATCCCGAGCGGGTGAGGAAGCTGGCCCCAAGCCGCCGACTTCCGGGTTTCCCACAGACGCGCCTGCGTGTGCGCGCGCCTCCAGAATGCGGAAGTCCCGCATGATAGTTAAAGAACCAAATGTACCTCATTGAGGTACTCAAGGTACTTTATTTCTGAGGTAGTAGATAGTTAAACCGATTTTAAACTTACCTGGTAGCTTTCCCACGGCTTCCGATTCACGCCTGGTGAAAATAAACAAAATAAATTTAATGACCATTGCACAAAGTTAGAAACTACCTTTCCACACTGCTCTGATGTCTGATGTCCCTCACTCGGATGTCCCCCTCTCCCCCCCAGATGTCCCTCTCTGATCTCCCTCTCCCCCCTAATCTTCCTCTCTCCCCCCTAATCTCCCCCTCTCCCCCAATCTCCCCTCTCCCCCCTGATCTCCCCCTCTCCCCACCGATCTCCCTCTCCCTCCTAATCTTCCTCTCTCCCCCCTAATCTCCTCCTCTCCCCCCCGATCTTCCCCTCTCCCCCAATCTCCCCTCTCCACCCCGATCCTCCCCTCTCCCCCCAATCTCCCCTCTCACCCCTGATCTTCCCCTCTCCGCCCCGATCTCCCCCTCTCCCTTCCGATCTCTCCTCTCCCCCGCCCGATCTCCTCCTCTTCCCTCCCCCCTGGTCTTCAGTGCTTTCCACTCTCTGTTCCAATGCCAGATGACGTCTCTCTCTCTCTCTCTTTCTCCCCTCCCCCACCTCGGCATTGCAGCTCCTGTTGGCAGCCAACCTGTCAATCAGGCTGGCAGGCGCCAAACCCAGAAACAACTTTAATCACCATCGATTCCATCGCGGAAAAGGTAAGTTTTTTTATTCGGGTTTGCTACGTGTACCTTCACCCCACCCCCGCTGCCAACCTGCCGCCAGTTCAAAATTGAGCCCATTCTTTCCTGCTCTAACTCATTCTTTCCCCAAAGCCGTGGAACTGCTCACCTCAGCATCCCCGTCCTCTAGTCCACAGGCTTTTAAAACCTAAGGTTGGCGTAGGTTAACAATGACCTCCATGACCTTTCCCTGGTGTCCTGCACTGTAAACCTTGACCCCTCCTCGCGATTTCTCCATTTTAAAAAAACACAATGTAACTGAGTGACTGCAAAGATGCAATGGGCCATTACACACAATGGCCCATCGCACCTTTGGGTCTACATAATTTTCCTCTCGAATTTCTCCTCCTCTTATCCTGAAGTCCTGAAGATTGGAGATGGTGACTCATGGGAGGGAAAGGTAATATAAAGTTCAGCGGATGCAATACCTCACCCAAATAACCTTCATTTATGAGCCTAGACAATGAGCACTGGGGGTGTGGGGGACTGCTCGATATCCAGACATCTGAATTCCATCGGGAGTCATTGCTTAGCGATGAACAGTGCTAACCTTGGCTGATTTTACTCCTTGCTAGTTATGAGGCAACCCCGCCCTCCCCTCTCGCCACCCCCCTCGCCCCTCCCCGTGCCCCCTTGACCACCACCCCACCTCGCCCCCACCAACACCCCCCGCACCCCAACCCCCCACTGCCCAGCACAGACCAGCAATCCACCCTTTGGTGTTCCTGGCCTGTAGGTTGCTGTGTCACACCTTCAGGGCACTTTCACCAATCGTGTCATTGACAGGCCACTTCGACTCACTTTTTTAAGTGCCCTTATGGTGATGGGGTTAGCCTGGCAGAGGTAGCGTGGCACTGGTGGAAGGCTGATAAGAGATGGGTATGTAGAGGCAGAAGGTAAATGGCATCAAAAACAGGGGAATCCATTACACTCAACAGATTATTAATAAGGTGAATTTCTACGGCTTGTAATGTCTTCTTGATTCAAAAGAAAACCAAAATCTTTAAGACATTACTATAAACGAGACAAGCTTGTATAGGATATTAGGATTATTACATGACAGATTTGGTTCACTTTCTATATGCAGCCTATATAAACTAATTTCACTTAGAATCCTTAATAGCTATTCACTAAAGGAACTTCCATCTCATCAGTCTGAGCTGCGCTCAAACTCTGGCCCCACAGGCTAAAATACAGTCTTCTAATGTGTTGTTTGTTATGTTACATCGCTGCTAGTGTTCACAATAATCCAGCCTCCACTGCTGTAGGAAAACCAAGATTTATTACCATTGAAAACAAGCTTACACACAACAGCTCAATGCTGGCTAACAAACTCCATCTTGCGGATTGACGTATTCCAGGCTGTATCTAACCAGTTGCTTAATTGTGCTATTGATGGAGCATTTAAGGTTTAAAGGGGCATTTCTATATTTGCAGACTAAAACCGATTGCTTCAGCAGAGAAAAGAGCAGAACAGCCTGGATTTGAATCAAGGTCCCACAGTCAGCTACGGCCATGACACCATTCAGCACCTTGGAAAGCTCCTTCTGTGTCTTGTATTCTGAGATGGGATGAAACTAACACTGGAACCATAGTTTCCATGACTATTCCATAAGAAACATTGCTACAAAAAGTAGGAGAAATGCTTTATTGTTAATTAATTATGGGCAGGATGCTATTTATAATGGCTGTTCAAGGGTTATGTTGGAGAGGTGTGATTGTGTGATTTCCCCTTGGAGATGGGGAAAGAGTTGTGTATAACAGGAGCTGGTGTTGATAAAGGGACTTGTATTCATATATTGCTTTAACAAATCTCATAGTGCTTCACATTCAATGAATTACTTTGAAGCAACTCGCCAAGGCTTCTTCGACAGCACCTCCCAAACCCGCGACCTCTACCACCTAGAAGGACAAGAGCAGCAGGCACATGGGAACAACACCACCTGCACGTTCCCCTCCAAGTCACACACCATCCCGACTTGGAAATATATCGCCGTTCCTTCATCATCGCTGGGTCAAAATCCTGAAACTCCCTTCCTAACAGCACTGTGGGAGAACCGTCACCACACGGACTGCAGCGGTTCAAGAAGGCGGCTCACCACCACCTTCTCAAGGGCAATTAGGGATGGGCAATAAATGCTGGCTTTGCCAGCGACGCCCACATCCCATGAATGAATAAAAAAAAAGTGACTGTTCGAGGTAGGCAAACCTGGCATAGCCAGTATGCTGGAAGTGTGACCCAATGAATCCTTTTTGTTTCTACACCGATAGCTTTCAGCATTATCCTCCTTCCATGAAGGTATTTCCCACCTTAAGAGAACTTTCACATACTGCAACCCCCCCACTAACCCCCCCAACCCTAGAGTTGGCAGCACTTACCTGCCTCTGCCAACCTGTGTGACCTTAGAGGGCCTGATACAAGTCTTTCGAAGATTGAAAGGTACAGGGACGATAGAGGCAACCATTTGGACAGCGAGCTCGGAATTCAAGGACAAAATTACTAAATTTACAGCCTCCAGCAAGACTTTATAGATCGAAAGATTTATTTCCCCATAGGAGAGTGAACGTGAAACCTGAAAAAGTATTTAATTCTGGGTCAACTGTTGCCTCGAGAAATGAACCCAATCAATACCTGTTGAGAAAGGTGACTGAGGGTTCTAGATATTAATAGGTCTGTTGGATCTGCCTGGAAGTTTGGAAGGAACACAGATATTGGTAGAAGGGAGGAGACTCCTTGATTGATGCAATCGCACATTAAACACGGTAAGAGTTAAATCAATGGCCAAATAGCTTTTACTCGTTCCAAGGTTTTTTTTAAAGTTTTTAATCTAGTTGTACAGATTTTGATTGCCTCCCTCAATGCTTTCTGTTCTCAAATCTCTGCACACTCACACACACAGCTGCACATTTCTATTTTAAGTCTCAATCTTCTATCTGTTTCATTCACAGGTTCTATTTTTAACAGTGTGCTGAATTAACTTCAACACTTCTCAGTATTTCAATAGTAATTTTGGTTATCACACAGCTAACAGTCACTCTGACTACAAGAGCCCGAGCCAGCTGTGTCTATAGCTGCACCAGCGATCCTGTGCAACTTGTCAGCCTCAATTGGTGGTTAATTTTAGAAGAAAAAAAGATTGTCTTATTTCTAAAGACAGCTTTTAAACTGCAAACGCGCTCTCGACCCTGTGGAGGTGTTTACGCGACCTCGTCGTGTTCGATGGGTTAACCTGTTAATTTTGATCGATGATTTCGGTCAAAACCCAAATGCTGAGACGTGTCCATCACCTCGTCACTGAGGATCAAAAACGTTAAAAATCGATCAATCAATAAATCTGTGGCATTGCAAATCAGAGTTGTTTAATAATTTAATATCGAGTTTACAAAATATGCATCAATATGGATTTGTGTTGCACACAGTCCTTTGCAGGGATCCTTAACCAGTTAGTAAAAGCTGTAATTATCATAAAAACAAAAATTACAGCCTGGAAGGAGGCCATTTGGCCCATCTTGCCTATCCTGGTGCTTGCTCTTCAATTGGAGCTCTCCACTCTAATCCCATTTCTCTGCCCTTTCATCATTCCTTTGATAGTCTTTCTTTTCAAATGCTGAGCATAAATTGACTGCTGCTCTTCTACATTACAACAGTGACTACACTTCAAAAGTACCTCATTGGCTGTGAAGCCTTTTGGGAGGTTGTGAGGATGTAAAGGGTGATATACAAATGCAAATTCATTCTTCCTTTACTATTCGATGTGTATAATACCCTCTGTTTATCCACTATCTCCACCATCCTTCTGTACAAAATACACTGTTGGACATTTCAGATTCATCAGGTGTTCTTTCGAAAGCAGCATCCGCGATTCCTCCCATCAACACACCCCATGTCAATGTGATCTGAATAGTACCTTCAGTGCCCTGTATCTGGTTATACGGCAGTGTGACCTGAGGGCCAGCATGATAAGACCTCTCCCCTCGTTTTGTGTATTGGACACTGTGATCTCACAAGTACATGACTGCCATCTCTCGGCAGGTGGGGCCTATATTCTCTGGAGTTTAGAAGAATGTGAGGTGATCTCATTGAAACATATCAGATTCTGAGAGGGTTTGACAGGGTAGATGCTGAGAGGTTGTTTCCCCTGGTTGGAGAGTCTAGAACTAGGGGGCATAGTCTCAGGATAAGGGGGTCAGACATTTCTGACTGAGATGAAGAGGGTTATGAATCTTTGGAATTCTCTACCCCAGAGGGCTGCAGGTGTTGAGTTGTTGAGTATATTCAAGAATGAGATCGATAGATTTTTGGACTCTATGGGCATCAAGGGATATGGGGATTGGACGGGAAAGCAGAGTTGAGGTCAAAGATCAGCCATGATCTTATTGAATGGCGAAGCAGGCTCGAGGGGCCGTATGGCCTACTCCTGCTCCTATTTCTTATGTTCTTATGTGCTAGTGAGCTAATGCCAATTGTAAACCCACAAACTGCTTTATTTTACATGAAATACATGACAGAACCATAACCATACAAGGTTACAGCACAGTAGGAGGCCATTTGGCCCATCGTGTCTGTGCTCATTGCTAGAATAATCCAAAACTGATACCCCCAGTGAGGAGTGAGCAGAATGAAGTCTTGTGGTGAAATATCACTCTTTGTACCACAGGAGATAACAAATTATGCCACTCTAATGGGCTGGACCCATTTTATAGGCCAGCAATCCATGAACCAGCCAGCATTCACCCTTCCGATGATAAACTGCATGGATTCACGCCTCAACTCAGGATCTTGCAGCGTTTCTCTGGCCATGGAGAAACGTGAGACCCTTCTGCCTCTCTCACTTGGCAGGGAACCAAAAGCTTAGCCTACCCTCCGCCCTCTCCCCCAGCTCCGTGTCAAGGATTGGCTCACTGAACTGCCAATCAAAGCCATCCTCACCAACGAGAAACCGTGTGCTCTTGGCACAGGTGCTGCGATAACCACATCGAGGCAGCTGATAGGCTCGCTGGCCAGACAATGGAACAAACCAATCTAACACTGTAGGTGTGAAGCCACGGCCCTCTCTGATTGTACTAATCCCCGCCCTTGTCTCAAACTGATGTGGTACGCTGAGTATACTAATCCCCACCCCTTCAATGAGTCTGATAATTTAGTTCCAATTATTGTTGAATTTTTTCCAGCTTCATGTCCTCCAGGGGCTAAGTTGAAATGTCCAATCTCATTACAGTTATGAATGTTATTGTTGACAGGCAGTGAAAATGTTCATCCCATACAACCCAGCCACCTTGCACACTTCCGCATCTAAAATACATCTGCCACTTGAATTCCTTTCTCCTCTGTGATTAGACTCACCCAATGCTGTGCTGAGAGAGTAAAAGATCTGGGCCAAGATCTCATCCAATGGAGCTCCAGGTTATTATTAGGTGCAATCATTGGGGACGAAGAGGTGAAATATGAGATTCCTGTCATCGCCAAATTTTCTTTTGTAATTCTTGAACTATTGTCCGTGGGACGTGTGCCACGCTGGCAAGGCAGTGTTTATGCCCATCCCAGGTTGCCCTAAGGACATTAAGAGTCAACCACAGTCGTGAAGCTTTCTGGGACATTTCTAAGAGGTGTGATACAATATAATTGTAGATAGTTCTTCAGTTATTATTATGGCTCTGTTATAAGCTAAGAAATCACAGAGCTGTTCCTGTAACATACTCTCTCAGGAAAACATGGATCCATCGCCTTTGATGTTGATGGCTCCTTCCTAATGAACAACTGAAACATTATCTGCTCAATGGGTTTCTCCCTGTAACACTCGTTTTATGAAGCTCACAAAAGTTAGAGACACGCAGAGATGGTTTATAGTTATGAGTCCAGAAGCAATAGTTTGAGCCTCCTGAGGTTTCATTTTGAACCATTTAGCCCCAAGCCTCTGTACTTAAGACAGGACAACATAGAAATGGAGGAAAAAAAGGAACAATTGGCCCATCACTCCATGGACCATCCACAATTTACCCGAACACGATATTCAGCCAAACTAATTTTCCTTTGTTGAGAAAGCCTGGTGAAGATTCATGGAGCAGGTCACCATTAAGGGTGCGAAATGTACAGAGGAGGAAATATCTTAAGTTATGGTTAAGTAACTCTAAGGTTGGACTTTAAAAGCCTGTAGATTGTGGGAGGAAATGAATCCAATTAATTCTCCTGAGGGAAATGTCTGCATAAATCCTCTCATCCTGGCGAACTTTAGATTTGGTGTTGGGTTTTTCAAATGTTCCTGACTCCCAAAGATTCGGACATGTTTCTCTCGAGCAAAAGGCTTCTCCTAAGTGCTCAATTCCAATCAGCTGCTAAATGCAGACCAGTATTACTGAGAGGTTACCAGGAATCCTGAACAAATACCTCTTCCCATCTGCAGGAAGAGCCTGCTCTTGGCCCCAGGTCCAACAATTTGAAAGTGAACCCCTAAATGGAAATAAACAAAGCCAGGAAAAAATGGGTAGGAGTGATCGCTTCATCCAGTCACAGAAAGGAGATAGTGGGCTTAATTTCCCTTCACTAACCTGTCCGAAATAGCGGGAAAATTAGATGGCAGGGCTACCACCATCTTTCCAACCCAACTGCCATCTCCCTCCTCCTGCCTGTTCCTTCCCCATCCACCCACCGTATGTAAATGCGAGCAGGGGGAAGAGAGGGACAGAGGCCTTGTTGTAACCCGTTATGTATTTCTTTGATGGCTCCAATGGCCTGCCGATACTCACTGAGTGGGCACACCCGGGGAAGGTACTGAAAGATGCCCATCGAATTGTACCCCAGAGTGAGGGGAGAGTACCTTCAGGAAAGTAGATTGAAAATCTGCAGTGCAGGAAAGGCATAAAACAAACACAACCGACACTAAATTCTGGGGACAGTTTGTATTAAATCATCACGAGTATTCTGTTACAACATGGCTTTAATAAATTTTTAACGAGATTCATGTAATGGATGCTCATTAATAAAAGTGTCAGCTTGTGTGTTTGTAGACCATGTGAGAGCTTTTTAAATTGATGGTCAAAGCTTCTCGAGATTATACAGAGAGTACACCGTCTGCAATTGAGATCATGTGATTTAGTTCTGGTCCATTTCTGTTACTTGATTCGGTCGTTTATTGTTCTATACATGGTTGCCGTTTCCCATACAGTCAGTATAATATATAGTGAGACCAATATCACTGGTGATCAGGAACCAAGTCAGATTACGTTCAATTATAAACGCTGCTGAGAAAGGAAAATCTCAGAAGAAAGACGGAATAATAAGTCAGAAAGAGAAACTGAAAGAAAGAGATAGGGAGGATCAGAGACAAAGGGGTTACTTCCATAATCCTGCAGTCCGAGAGGAGGGGCCATTCTCAAAGGGAGTGCGAGTTGGAGATAGGGCGACGAGATTGACTGACCCACAGCCCTGCAATCACAGAATTAGCCCTAAAGAGAGGAATGGAGTGAGAGAGGGGTCAATTTTCACCCCCCTTTGCCTGGGGGTAACGGGAGGGGGTAATGGCCTGAGATTGGGGTAGATGGCTTGACCCCTCCCCCACCCCGGCGATGTGGCTGGCGCCATTTTGAAAGGGGCCTACCACCGGGTGTCCGAAGATCCCGCCTGTTTCAGGCGACAGGCCCCTTTTAATATGGAAATCAGGCTCCCATGACGTAAGTAGGCCTCGATCGGCATTTTAGGTCGGAGTCTGTGGCGGGCAAACTCCAACTAATTCCACGGGCGATGGAACTAAAGAGGCCCCGGTCAAAGGAAAGCATCCAAATTATTTACAAAAATAGTCTGGTTCGTTGCTGCTCCAGGAGCCCCCATCCTCCGCGATCGTGACCCCTCCTCTCCCCACAACTTACCTTGCTGGCGACCGCCCTCGGACCCCCACCCTCTACGGTCATGATCCCCCCTCCTCCCACCACAACCTACCTTGCTGGCATCTGCTCCGGCCCGATTCCCGCTGTTCAAACCGGCTAGACGATTATTTGACCCCTTGCCGCTCACCTGCCGAATTTAAATAAGGCCGGAGCTTCAAAATCCCGGGGTGGGGGGGCTCTTCACCCACAGAACGGGCAGCCGACCAAAAGTCAAAATCGACCCCTCTGTGAGAGACAGGGAAACAAAGTAAAGAAACTGAGAGAAAGGGGTGATAGAGACAGAGCTATGAGAATGGAAGTGAAAGTAGAGACAAGCAGGACAAGGGGGCAGAAGTTATGCTGCAGCTATACAAAACCCTGGTTAGACCGCACCTGGAGTACTGTGAGCAGTTCTGGGCACCGCACCTTCGGAAGGACAGATTGGCCTTGGAGGGAGTGCAGCGTAGGTTTACTAGAATGATACCCGGACTTCAAGGGTTAAGTTACGAGGAGAGATTACACAAATTGGGGTTGTGTTCTCTAGAGTTTCGAAGGTTAAGGGGTGATCTGATCGAAGTTTATAAGATATTAAGGGGAACAGATAGGGTGGATAGAGAGAAACTATTTCCGCTGGTTGGGGATTCTAGGAGTAGGGGGCACAGTCTAAAAATTAGAGCCAGACCTTTCAGGAGCGAGATTAGAAAACATTTCTACACACAAAGGGTGGTAGAAGTTTGGAACTCTCTTCCGCAAACGGCAATTGATACTAGCTCAATTGCTAAATTTAAATCTGAGATAGATAGCTTTTTGGCAGCCAAAGGTATTAAGGGATATGGGCCAAAGGCAGGTATATGGAGTTAGATCACAGATCAGCCATGATCTTATCAAATGGCGGAGCAGGCACGAGGGGCTGAATGGCCTACTCCTGTTCCTATGTTCCTATGTTCCTGTGGTGAAAGACAGACAAGAGGCAGAACATGCAAACAATTGAAAGAGACTAAGAACAATCGCAGTCATGGCCCAGGCTTCTCTGCACACTATAACTCGAGGGCAGTATCTTCTGTCTGGAAAGTTCCATTTCCTGGTTATATCTCTGTCAACCGGTACCTTTTGAAGGTGACAGAAAGGGGCCTGATGGGAAGTGGCTCTGGAGGTCTCAAGCTGAGATGCTTGGACTGTGCACAGAAAGACTAGAACGGGAGAACAACAAGGGGCAGGATCTGGGAAGGAGGGTTCATTGAGCTTTGGTCCCGATGTTGAGTGTTGGTGTGTCTCATGTCACTGATGAAGACGTCCATTGTGAAGAATTAACCATTGCTCTGCAACACTAGATTTCTAGTTTATAACAACCAGTGCCTATTATAAGATGATAAACTATGTATGTATGAATTGAAGCAATTATGAATGAGTGCTTGTGCATCCCATAAATTGTAAGATGGGCAGGCCTTGCTGAAGGATGGGTCTACTGTTCTCCGTTCTCTAAAACACTATGATCAAGAGTCTGTAGCTACTAATTTATCCTAGTTTTTGTTCTTTTCTGAGTCACTCCTTGTTTTGCTGGCCCTCCCTCCCTCCCCACCCACAGCAATATTTTGTAAATCAGTGCTCCCCCCAAACCTCAAATGGTAAGAACATAAGAAATAGGAGCAGGAGTAGGCCATACAGCCCCTCGAGCCTGCTCTACCATTCAATAAGATCATGGCTGACCTTCGACCTCAACTCCACTTTCCCGCCCGATCCCCATATCCCTTGATTCCCTTAGAGTCCAAAAATCTATCGCTCTCGGTCTTGAATATACTCAACAACTGAGCGTCCACAGCCCTCTGGGGTAGAGAATTCCAAAGATTCACAATCCTCTGAGTGAAGAAATTCCTCCTCATCTCAGCCCTAAATGGCTGATCCCTTATCCTGAGACGATGCCCTCTAGTTCTAGACTCTCCAGTCAGGGGAAACAGCCTCTCAGCATCTACCCTGTCGAGCCCCCTCAGAATCTTATATATTTCAATGGGATCACCTCTCATTCTTCTAAACTCCAGAGCGTATAGGTCCATTCTACTCAATCTTTCCTCATAGGACAACCCTCTCATCCCAGGAATCAATCTAGTGAACCTTCGTTGCACCGCCTCTAAGGCAAGTATATCCTTCCTTAGGCAAGCCTCTGTCACCGCTGTGATGCTCAAGGGGGAAGGTGGTTGGTTCGCACCCTGAAGCGTGGTTAGTGTTTTGAGAGGCCGTTGAACCTCTTTTGGCCAAGGTCCTGCACTTTTCAGCCAGGCCACCATGGTCGGACATCCTGCAGCCACATGCAACATTCCCAGAGGCAATCAGAATGCCATGGGGTGCCACCCCTGGTGGTTGATGGGCGATTGCGCTGCATGGCAAAGTGCCGAACCATACTGGCCAGGAAGATCCCTGGGCTCAATGTCTAGTTTTAGTGGAGTCACTCGGGGAAATAACGAACTCAGAAGGGCCTGACTGGTACCCAGTGTCTCCCTTCCCCTCCCCCATTGGAAAGCGTGTCCATCGGGCATGGACATAGTGCCTGATCCTGCAGCCGAACACTCTGGTGACATTCACTGACAACTCCCGCATGAAACACAGCCCCTTGGACCACATTCTGACGTCAATGGAAGACCCCGATTGGGGCCTGTGTCCCTTCAGGAGAGGTGGTGATGAGAAAAATGGAGTGGGGAGAGGACAGAGTGGAATATTCTCTGAGCAAATGAGCCCAATTTATCACAACAGTGACGAGGGACCTTCATAACTCAAGATGATCACCGTAGGCACCCATGAATAATGACGTCTTCACGCTCATTATAAATACCAGTACAATGTTCAGAAATCCTAAACATCCATTCTCTGTCAGCATAATTTCTCATCTTAATAAGCACAGAATAACAAATCATACTCATAGATAATAAATGATAGAAAACAAATTTGTTTACAACATGTAAATGGATTCAGCATCGGAAAGTTGGCTAATACGAGGTACCCAGATGCTTCCTGCAGTTCAGTGGGATCATAAGCAGCAAATCAGCCGAGTCCTAATTATATTAAAGAGCCAGTGAGTGAATATTTGTTTTGCTTTGTGAGCTGAGGCAGACATTAATCATTCATAACCATAGCGATGAGAGGGCACGGAGAACTGAAGATTTCGATTCTTTTAAAAACTCATCCTAACGATCCACTTGGTGTTTTTGCAAATTGAAAAATTTGCTCGATGCTTGCGTCACGATAAACGAATGATGCAGGCCATGCCTTGTGAAATTAGCAATGTGAACGCCTGCAATACTTCAGGGAATGTTCAGAAGAGCAAATGCATGTCATTGAATTTGCATGTTATTTATCAGGCGACATACACTGGAAGGTTTCAAGAACAATTGATGGATATGTTATATATAAAAAATAAGCCGTAAGAGGAGAGAGCAGCCTGGTCTCGGCAGACACATTACAACTAAGACACATTACTTGTCGAGACTGGTTCACCCCCTCAGCGTTACTCAGGGTCACTGTTTCTCGCTCTAATTTGTTATTTGTCTTCAGTGTTCTATATTTGCGAGGAGAAATGTGGCTTGGTTTATTTTGATTTTTTTCTTCCCCCCCCGTCTTCTTGTGGTTCCGCATTGGCTCTTGCCGCCTGCACGGGCGCTGTCGGCCTCTTGCGTGTGAGCCCAGCCTGTGACTGGCTATTCAACTGTGGTGGACTTCGCAGACAAGACCGAGTCTGTCCTCGACCGATCCTCGAACTTTCCAGCAGGGGTCGGGAGAATGAACCGCGACTGATTAATCCTATTCCAGCCCGAAGATACTGCCCTCATGAGAGGGCAGTATCTTTGGGTTGGATTAAGATTAATCCAGCAATGGGGCTCTCTGCAGGTATCATATAACTCAGCACAGAGCAGTAAACTTCCTTGTCAATAAGGCTTAGTCTCACTCCAGTGCCTTTACCTACTAGGCCGACAATAGTTCCCATTACTTTGCTTTAATAGCGGCTCAGGATGGATTTTGTGATCCTGTGTGGTTGGTAGTTTTCTGTATATTTGAGCAGGACAGGCCAAATGGATAAGGTGAAGCTGAATTAAAAATGACTACGGAGATAACGCACGAATCAGAAACAGCTCTCGGACGAGCTCTCTGGACAATCAGTCGTTAAATGCACTGCTCAATGTGGAATGGAAAGATACAGACCAGGAGGCCTGAGACCCGATCCTTCACCTGTGCTGAGCAGGAACTTCTGCCTCAGGACCCCGAGAGCAGAGAGCAGAGAGATGGAGGGCACAGTTCCCTCTCCTGATTACAAACCACGGAGTCCTTCTGGAAGGGGAAGGTCAGAGTGTCGATTGTGTTTGGCTGCCATCCATTTTTCTGTTTGGTCCTTTCCTGTAGTCAGCAGACTCGCCCTGGTGAAAGGCCATCGACCTGAGATGTTAACTCTGTGTTTCTGCCCTGCTGAGTGTTTCCAGCGTTTACTGCTTTTATTTCAGATTCCTCTGTTGGATTAATGTCCATGTGACAAGTTTAGGTTCCACCCCTTTCTCAACCCAGTTTGGCACGAAATCGAAAAGCAGTTCTGTGTTTCCACAGCAAAACTAGTGCCCAGTTATGATTAGTTTAGTCCCTTCCTGGTGGATTGTTGTTTTATCCGGTGATCTATTTGCGCACACAAGGGTAGATCTCCCAATGAAGCTCAGTCCTGAATGGCTCCGTGCTGGTTTAAATCTGGTCAGGAGTACAGTGTGCCAACTGCGCACAATTACCCTGAGTTAGCTCCTGTCTAGAATTGTTCACAGCTCCCAGTGCAACTTTGACCTACTGACAGAGCTCGTCTAATGGAGGGACTGGAATATTGTGATAGCAGAGAAATTTTAAAGGGAGGCAGCCGCTTAAAGGGTAAGTGGCTGCATAGGAGGGCAAAAAATTCTTACAACTTTTAGAATGATTCAAAAAACATTTCAAACTATCGATACTTCATTCACAATGAGTCACTTTGAAATGCAGTGACTGTTGTGGGAAATTTGACAGCTAATGTGTACATAAAGATCTCAGGACTGCTCAGCTAAAGTGTTTGTATTGGGAAAGGGAAGAATGTTGGCCAAGACACTGGGGAGAATTCTCCGCTCCTCTTCAAATAATGGCCTGGATATTAGGCAGATGGGACCTCTTAATTTCTCGTCTAAAGAACAGAACCTCTCACACTGCAGCACTCCCTCAGAGTGTGAATCGATGTCCTGAAGTCCTACAGAGAGGCTTGGACCTTCTGATGTCACGGACAACAGCGTGGCTGACTGAGCCAAACAGACACTTGTAATAACACAATGCAAATAAAATGCCCAACTCCCTTTTGAATTTACTTTTCATTGGTTTTTGATAAACATGCATAACACCATAAAATGAAAAGGATGAGACCCGGGCAATTTTAGCTCTGGGGCCTCGTTAATGTACAAGTAGTGGTTGGCGACATGTGCAAAATCACACGGCCAAAGACCGCCCTCCAGCATTCAGTAAGTGTGGAGAAGGGGATTCTGGGGGTGGGTCTCACAGTAGGGAAGTTGGGGGGGTGTGGGGGAGAGGGGGAGGGGGAGGGAGAGTCCGGAGCAGGGGAGGCCTAAACTTTCCTTGTGGGGACCAGAGGAGCACTGCTGCCCCTTTCCGGCCCCACAAAGGAAGGTGTAAAACTCACCGTTTGTGGCCTCTTCTCGTTCCTGGCAGTTCCTGAAAGTTCTTCACCTGGTGGGGAAATCGCGGAGGAGCTAAAATTGCAGTGGGGGCCTTATGACCTCGTTGGACCCCCATCTGCATATTTAAAGAGGGTATCCTTCCTGCTCAGAACCTGATTGAAAATCACGGTCTCTGGAATCCATGCGGTCTTTCTGATGGGTAAGTAACCCGGGGGCAATTTTACTGGCCTCCCACCCGATGTCTGCCGGGCAGGTAAGGTTACAATGGTTCCCCAGGTCTGCACACAGAGGTATGGTTCACTCGCTGAGGTAGCTTTTTCCAAAGGTTACTGAGGGGTGATGTGGCAGTCACTGTAGCACCAGATAATTGTCCTGGGGAGCCTGTCTAAAGCTGATCACCTTTTCTTAGCTCTTCACTGCTGGATATGAAATATGTATTTTTGATATTTCCAGTTTCAAATGTGGTAGTAACAAAAAATCCAGGACAAATCCTTTAAAAATAAACACCCAGAAGCTCTCCTGGTGTTTCTGCGGAGAGTCTGATGATGGATCATGTATTTATATAACCTGTTTCACATTGAAACTTGTCAAAGTGCTTCACACATTGTGTTATTTTTTGGAGTGCAGTGACAGAGACACAGTAACATATCACCGTTCTCCTCTGGCAAGGCCTCACAAACCACACTGGGATTAATAGCTAGTTACTCTACATAGATGTAACATGGACATCGATAAATAACATTTTCTTCCTAGACATCCTTCAGGTGAAGGGGTTAAACTGAAGCCCTGTCTGCCTGTTCTGGTGGTTCAGGTAGATGTTAACGATCCCATGGAACGGATTGAAGAAGAGCAGGGAGCTCTCCTGGTGTCCTGGCCAATATTCCTTCCTCAAGCAACACTTATAACAGATGATCTGGTCAAAATGAATAGTTGTTCTTGCATCCTGTCAGGGCTGGACAAATTGGATGCAGGGAGGATGTGTCCCCCTGGCTGGGGGGTCCAGAACGAGGGGTCACAGTCTCAGGATACGGGGTGGGGACATTTCGGACTGAGATGAGGAGAAATTTCTTCACTCAGAAGGTGGTGAACCTGTGGAATTCTCTACCACAGAAGGCTGTGGAGGCCAAGTCATTGAATATATTTAAGAAGGAGCTAGATAGATTTCTAGATGCAGAAGGCATCAAGGGGTATGGGGAGAGAGCGGGAATATGGTATTGAGATAGAGGATCAGCCATGATCATATTGAATGGCGGAGCGGGCTCGAAGGGCCGAATGGCCTACTCCTGCTCCTATTTTCTATGTTTCTATCTCATTGCAGTTTGTGGAAGTTTACTGTGTGCAAAATGGCTGCCGCATTTGCCTATATAAAGTCACTCCAGCTGAACGCAGTATATTTTCTGTGAAGTACTTTGGGATGTTTCTAAGGGAGGGGATAAGACGCTGTGGTAAATGCAAGTCTGCATTTCTGTTCAATGACTCCTTCACCTTGGTAACATTTAAAAGACGGCCTTCCCAAAATAAAAAAAAAACAAACTTCCCCACAGCAACATGATCATTCCCCAGATAGGTGACAGACCCTGAGGGAATCAGATGCTGTCATTTGCTTCCACCAGTCAGCTTTATATTTTCTTAGCATAGCCAGCAACGTTACAACAATTACAATGAAGTCAGCAACTGATAGGATGAGTTGAAGTAGGGAGGGAGGAGGCTCGTGTGGAGCATAAACACCAGCATGGACCTATTGGGCCGAATGGCCTGTTTTTGTGCTGTACATTCCATATAATTCTATGTAACTACAGATCACAGCAATCCTGGTACATTGCATCATAGAATCAAAGGAGGCCATTTAGCCCATCGTGCCTGTACTAGCTCTCATTTAGAATCCCCTTTCCGAGAGAGGATCAAGAGTGTCCCCCTGGAGTTTGCGATCGGGCACCCAAGTTTCCTGGATCGCTGCCTTTCCGCCAGTGTTAAGGTCACCTTCCAGAACAACCTTAGGATCCGGGCAAGGCTGATTAAAAATTAATCCAGCAAAAGTGAGTTGTGAGAATGTGGAATGCACTGTCCCAGAAGGTCACCGATGCAAAGTCAATTGAGATGTTTAAAAGGCAGATAGATACTTCAGAAGTAAAAGGCGTTAAGGGTTATTGAGAAATAGCAGGGGAATGGGATTGAAGAGATGGACGTGCCAAAACTAACACAATGGAGGACAAAACTTGATAGGACGAACAGCCTATTGCTCCAAAATGGCTTTTGAAAACAATCTTTTCTCTTGTCTCTCACACACACTACCTCATGTTGGGATATGGCTCCATAGATATTAGCAATCCTCCCATAAATCACCTATCAGTGACCCTAAGCAATGAGTGATGGCTTATTGTGACCATGGAGGCCCTCCCAGTGGAGACTGATCCTGTCCATATTATCCACCCGCACTTTCCCCAGGCCTCGCCGTAAGCCAGCAATAAGGAGCAGGAATCTTGGCCGAGTTTATTTATTTTTCCCCTGCCTGGCGGGTCCACGGAGGTGAACCGTAGCACCCCAACTATTGCCTGGACCGTGTACGCTAAGGCAACGTGTACCGGGGATTGGATTTGGGATCTTCTGGTCAGTATGGCCCAGTAGAACAATGGGTGGTGCCTTTACCCACAAGGGCATCAGGGAGGAGCCCCACATTACCTCTGTTGATTGAGCATCAAGGCCGGGAAAAATTGGCAGGGTTTCAGGGAAAGATTGGGGAATGGGACTAACTGGATTGCTCTTACAAAGAGCCAACACGGGCTCGATGGGCTGAATGGCCTCCTTCTGTGCTGTAACCGTTCTATGATTCTATGATTCAATCAGAAGGACCACACCGGTTGACTTGGGAATTGTTGTATGGAACATAGGAAACATAGAAAATAGGAACAGGAGTAGGCCATGTTATTAGATGGGCTGTCCCATGAGGAACAATATGGCTTGTGTCAGCTGCAAGGAATATTTTCTTACTGTATGTGAAATAATAACTTGGGTGCCCTTTTCCAAACTCATTCGTTGATGATTGGACAGTTATTTGGTCACGTGGGTGCCGTGAGATACTTCATTTTATCCATTCTCTTATGCGAGGTAAAGGGGTGGGGCCTCACCAGTGCCAATGGGATTGAACCCTCAGTCTGAGTCAGCACCCCCCGAGTTTGGGGTGATGACTGAGCTGGGATCCAGTGCTGTTCCCTCTCCTTTGCTCCCTGTCCATTAAAAGGGTTCGCTATTGGGTAGAGTTATCCCGGCAAGAGAAAGGGGCCCCTATTGACCGAGAACTGTTGGTCGTGTTGTTCTGCCCTTGTGGTGAGATGTCCCATGTCCGGTTGACCCATTCCTTCATCATGCAACGTTCCTGAGAATGGTCCATGAGCAGGACACCGGTTGGGATCGTGCCCCTCTGCAAACAGTTAATGAGTTACCCACGCTGACATAATACGCACTGCTTTCTGCCTCTCGAAAAACAGAAAGCAAGTCAAATAAACTCGAAACACAGTCCTTATGTGTTTGCACAGCTCCCAAAGCGCGTTTTATCAATGGCATTTGTTATTGTGCAGCTCTAAACTGAAGCATCGAAAAAATGTCAAAATCATTCCTTGCGTTGATAATAGAGGGGCTTTGGAGACATGTGAAGCACTTTCTCAGCTACCAGTTTCTATCTAACAGGCAGAAGCACCACAATTACAAGAGCTGCAGATTTGACAAATGCTGCACATTAATTCTGCTTTGCTATAAATTACAGCTTCCCTTCTCACTTACCAGAGATTCACGAATGCCATCAGGGAAATCACAATCACCCTCAGAAGAGCAAAGAACATAGTCACTTTTCGCTCGCACGATATCTCGGCCTACTTTACAGGCTCATTACTTACAGGATGTGAACATTAAAGTGACACCAGTCAGTGGCTCCAACTTTAGTCACCCATGAAAATGGTTTTTAGTTAGAAATATTCTTTTTAAAAATCATTTATAAATCATTTCTCATGTCTGATCATTTTTTTTTTTCACTTGGCTTGTGTCCTGCTGACAGCCACAAATGTTTACAGGGCACCTTTAATAATGTGGTGAATGCCCAGAGAAAGATAGAAAGGGAGGGGGAAGACCGCAAGCAGTGGGAGGAGAACTGAGGCATTGGGCATAAGTTTTGCTCCGAGCCGGGAACCCAGTGCGTCCGTAGATATTCGCGCGGGGAACCCGGGGTTGAATTGAGCGCGTCGCAATCTGAGATCGCAACTCAATTGAAGATGATTATTTGTGCTTCTGGGTTTCCCACAGCCAGGCGACCAGATTGACCGGCTGGCCGCCTGTCAGCAGTGAAAGGAGGGAGGGAGGGAGAGAGATCATCAGCACTGCACAAAAATCGACGGTGGGGGGGGTGTGCGTGTGGGGGAAAGAGGCGGACAACATCGGGGGGGATCAGCCAGCGTCGGACATCGGGGGTGGGGTCAGCGAGCATCGGATATCGGGGGAGTGGGTCCAGAATCGGGGTGGGGCCGGCCGATCGCAGGGGTCCCGCCGGCCAGGTGAGGCTGTTATTCCTGGATGAAGCACTCCTGCTCCTCTGGGCCCACAAGCAGTGCAATAAAGGCCCTCACCCATCTCATGGGTCTGGTCCTTCTCGCCTGCTTTCACTTGACGCGAATCGGAAGCGATGGGAAACCCGAACAGGTAAGGTTAAATTTATTTTAAGTGTCCAACACACAAAATATTAAGTCCCTCAAGTAGCTCAATGTGTACAATGCCCTTTTACGTATCGTCCCACCAGCTTTAAGTGAGGGCGGGACTTCCTGGTGTCTGCTGTCTACTAATAAACAAACCTGCCTGGGTTAAACCCAGAAGTGGGCGAGTTGGAGTCAGGATGCGGTCCTGCTCCAAAATGCTATAATTTTAACCTCTCCCCCCCCCCCCCCTGTTCTTTGGGGTTAAAATTTGCCCCATTGCGTTGGGTGTAACAAGAGCCAATGGAGTATCATATCGTGATATCATATGATATCATAGTATGGTAGAGCACAGGAGGAGGCCATTAGGCCCATCGTGCCTGTGCCGGCTCTTTGAACGAGCTGTCCAATTAATCCCACTCCCCCTGCTCTTTCCCCATAGCCCTGCAAATTTTCTCCCCTTCAAGTATTCATCCAATTCCCTTTTGAAAGTTATTATTGAATCTGCTTCCACCGCCCTTTCAGGCAGTGCGTTCCAGATCATAACAACTCGCTGCGTAAAAAAATGTTTCCTCATGTCGCCTCTGGCTTTTTTGCCGATCACCTTAAATCCGTGTCCTCTGGTTACTGACCCTTCTGCCACTGGAAACAGTTTCTCCTTATTTACTCTGTCAAAACCGTTCATGGCTTTGACACTGCTATTAAATCTCCCCTTTGCCTTTTCTGTTCCAAAGAGAACAATCCCAGCTTCTCCAGTCTCTCCACATAACTGAAGGCCCTCATCCCTGGAACCATTCTGGAAAATCTCTTCTGCACCCTCTCTAAGGTCTTGACATATCTTCCTGTAGTGTAAATTTGACATAATTGCAACTGGTCACTGTTACTGAAGCTATTGTCTCCACAGGGCCCTTTCCCCTCCAATTTCTGAAAGCACAAACTCATGCACAGGCACGATGGGCCGAATGGCCTCCTTCTGTGCTATATTCATTCTATGAATCATACAGTTCTCTTCCTTAGTGAAGAGAATCACAGTCAAGTCTGACCTTGTCCTGACCTGATGTCCAGACATATCCTTTCCAACAGGAGTCATGGGACTGCAACCAAGAGAGGCAACTCTGTCTGACTTTTCTTAGCAGTTGGCTAAAGACACGAGACAAATTGTAACTAAATCAACAGAGACCAGGTATCCTGATCTGTGTGGCTCAGTACCACACCAGAACGTTCATCCACTGATCCATTGGGGGAACCCCAGGGCTATTGTAACTTTGTAGATCTTGGCAGCGAGATAGGAACATAGGAACAGGAGTAGGCCATTCAGCCCCTCGAGCCCACTCTGCCATTTGATAAGATCATGGCTGATCTGTGATCTAACTCCATATGACCTGCCATTGGCCCATATCCCTTAATATCTTTGGTTGGCAAAAAGCTATCTATCTCACATTTAAAATTAGCAATTGAGCTAGTATCAATTGCCGTTTGCGGAAGAGAGTTGCAAACTTCTACAACCCTTTGTGTGTAGAAATGTTTTCTAATCTCACTCCTGAGAGGTCTGGCTCTAATTTTGAGACTGTGCCCCCTACTCCTAGAATCCCCAACCAGGGAAAATAGTTTCTCTCTATCCACCCTATCTGTTCCCCTTAATATCTTATAAACTTCGATCAGATCACCCCTTAACCTTCGAAACTCTAGAGAATACAACCCCAATTTGTGTAATCTCTCCTTGTAACTTAACCCTTGAAGTCCGGGTGTCATTCTAGTAAACCTACGCTGCATTCCCTCCAAGGCCAATATGTCCTTCCGAAGGTGCGGTGCCCAGAACTGCTCACAGTACTCCAGGTGCGGTCTAACCAGGGTTTTGTATAGCTACAGCATAACTTCTGCCCCCTTGTACTCTAGTCCTCTAGATATAAAGGCCAGCATTCCATTAGCCTTCTTGATTATTTTCTGCATCTGTTCATGACACTTTAATGATCTATGTACCTGTACCCCTAAGTCCCTTTGGACATCCACTGTTTTTAACTTTTTACCATTTAGAAAGTACCCTGTTCTATCCTTTTTTGATCCAAAGTGGATGACTTCACATTTGTGTACATTGAATTCCATTTGCCACAGTTTTGCCCATTCACCTAATCTATCAATATCGCTTTGTAATTTTATGTTTTCATCTAC
The DNA here is from genome assembly GCF_035084215.1 of Heptranchias perlo. Classification (NCBI taxonomy): domain Eukaryota; kingdom Metazoa; phylum Chordata; class Chondrichthyes; order Hexanchiformes; family Hexanchidae; genus Heptranchias; species Heptranchias perlo. The sequence goes on along the minus strand of NC_090365.1, from coordinate 7,393,896 downwards.
ACTGCTTACAATGCCACCAATCTTTGTGTCATCGGCAAACTTAGATATGAGACTTTCTATGCCTTCATCTAAGTCGTTGATAAATATTGTGAATAATTGAGGCCCCTGCGGGACTCCACTAGGCACATCCTGCCAATGTGAGTACCTACCCATTATCCCTACTCTCTGTCGCCTTTCGCTCAGCCAACTTCCTAACCAAGTCCGTACTTTTCCCTCGATTCCATGGGCTTCTATCTTAGCTAACATTCTCTTATGTGGGACCTTATCAAATGCTTCTGGAAGTCCATATAAATAACATCCATTGACATTCCCCTGTCCACTACTTTAGTCACCTCTTCAAAAAGTTCAATCAGGTTTGGCAGGCACGACCTACCTGTGGGAGCTTTGGTCTCCATCCAGGTGCACTGACCCAGTCGGGCCAACTCGATCGGGTAAATGTTACCAACGCTCTTTGCACAAAGCCATGCCTGGCAGGAGTGCATGTTGGGAGATCACGCATGTGTCCCCCCACTCCAGTCAAAGTAATGGACAGAAATCCAGGTGATTGAGTCGGAGCATAGGTTAGGAATCAACACCTCGCTCGGGATCCTGGTCTGGACACTATTCTTCGATGTTTTAGGCTTGATAGGCTCAATGGCATTTCTCTTTTTTAGCTAAAATTAATAAAGATTTTGGGTTTTACAGTTCCCAGTCACATCTCTCAAACATCTCAAAGCCACTTTGCATGCAATGAGTTATTTGAAATGTTCACATGTCGGCAAGCACAGCAAGAGCCCAACTGTTGGAGATGAACGGCTCGTTAACCTGTGGTGTTTTCATTGGTGTTGGTTGAGGGGAGGGGGGAAATCCCAACTCTTTCCTCAATTACTGTCGGGGGATCTTTAACATTTCACCTGAGCCATTGGACTAGGCAGATGAGGTCTCAGTTTAAGAACTGATTTGGGGAGCGAGGCCTCAGTGCCGCACTGAATGTCAGCATCAGTTCTGTTTCTAAGTACCCAAAACTTTCCGCATCAGGTGAGAGAACTTCGCACGAGGGCAGGCTGGCACCATTAACAAAACTATTGACCTCCATGGCCTAAGAGATTGATCACATGTGCCTGCATCAAATACATGGCCTGGATAGAAAATGTATTATTGATAAAATGGTGTGATTCCAGTAGGAGCACAATCGATTGATGCAGGCTGCGGTCTGGCCTTTTGTTTGACAATTACCCCAGTGAAAATTGATTCTGTAGTCATGTGGTTTCTTATATGATCTACTCTGGCGTCTCTCATTTATACGGCTTCCAAATGTACAAACATGGCACTGTAGCAATAGGCACAGTTTGGCACTCGGTCATCAGGGGGATAGCGGCGGGTTGCCGAGTTCCACAACAGCTATCGGAAAGACGACTGCATGGCTTGGCACTGGGCTATGCCGACCAGGAAAATCCCAGGCTCGATCTCCGGCCTGTGCTGAGTTCGTTGACCTCAATCACGGCATCAGTTCTGGAACTACGGGGCGGCCATCCTGCTTATATTTGCAGATTTAAATGGAACATTAAACACTTATCTTGATCGCTCTGAATGACCTGATCACATTCACTCACACTCCCGCATTGCTACTTTTTCATATGCTAGTGCACAAACTGATTAGCTCACTAACGCTGCAGGATATGCTGGTGAGCATTGCTCCGTCAGTGCTACTCACGTTTGAGGGTACTTTTCTCACTTGGTGCTTCTGTACTCTGGATTGTGAGACTGCATCAGTCCCCGTATTTCCATCGCCAAAATTGACTTTTTTATTTCTAAAGGACAATCGTAGATCTTTATCACCAAGAAGAAGAAAGAGCAGCGATGTCATGGGATCGCCGCCACCTCCCAATCACACACCACCCTGACTTGGGCACGTATCGGCCGTTCCTTTATCGTCACTGGGTCAAAATCCTGGGATTCTCTCCCCAATACCATTGGTGGGAGAACCTTCACCACAAGGACTGCAGCATCTTCAAGGAGAAGGCCCACCAACATTTTCCCAAGGCAACTAGGGATGAGCAATGAGTGCGGCATTGTCAGCGATGCCCACATCCTGAGAACAAATCTAAAAAAAAAAACAAGGGTGCAGCTTTAAGACGGATGTGAGTACCATTCTATGCCTGCCTTGGGACGGCTTGATGCTGGCATAGAAGGACTGATTGACCCGCCAGCTGTACCTATGGGGAAACCAAGAAATTCTGTCCATTAGAAGAAGAAAGAAAGAGCTCCCATTTCTATAATGCCCTTCTCATCCTCAGGACGTCCCAATGAATTACTTTTGAAGTGTAGTCACTGTTGTTTTGTAGGCAAATTTGGCAGCCAATTTGTGGACAGCAAGATCCCAGAAACAGCAATGAGATAAGTGGTGGCGGTTGTTTGTGGTGGTATCTGTTGAGGGTGGAAAGTTGTTCAGGGCACAGGGATAACTCCTTACTCTTCGTCCACCCAAACAGGCAGATAAGGTCTCAAGTCCTGGGGTGGGGCTGAACGCCACAACCTTCTGACTTAGAGAACGTAAGGCAAGCGGACACTATTAAAATCATGGGGATCGCGCCCACCGTCCCCCAGTGAGCGGCTGGTGGGTGAGGCTCCATGCGGGGAGCACGCATTTTGAAAATCTTCACAAATAAATCATCCCCCCCTCCCCGTCCTCCCCCTCCAGGACTTGAGTGAAGTTTCATTTCTATTGAGACATTGAGTGGAGATTCTTTCTGAACATTGAATCTTTCTGCCTCCAGCCCCTCTAAACTGCCTTTCAATGAAAGCGCATTTAAATTTAAAATTGAGATCGCAATCTGACAGCTTTATTGAAACTCAACGAGTAACAAAATAAAACCGAGGTGATGATTCCAAATCTCTCTGGAAATATTCCTCAGAGGCCCAGATCCCAGAACAATGCAGTGAATCTAATTCATTGTGCGACACGTGTATGTACATGGGCAGAAATTTATATCGGAGATAATGTCTCCTTTATGATAATCAAGTGCCCCATTTAAATGAGTAATTCTGGAGTTCGTAGGTTGGCACCAGGGATTTCAGGCATTTGAATCTTTTGGTACTCTCAAGAGGAAAGAATTGTATTCTGTCTCCAGTGGAGGGCAATTGTCAAAGAATATTAAATATATGTTATTTTTACCTGAATCAAAAGTAAAGGTGAAACTCCAAACATCTCACAAAACTGAATGTGAAAATAAATGAAACCATATAAACGATGACCATGATAGAGAGTTAGCTCCAGGGACCAATTTCCATCCTTTCTCGGGCGCGAGTCTGGGCCCGGAAACCATGGTAACGCGGAGTTGTCGAGATGGGAGAACGGGCCCTGTCTAATTCTACCCCCCCCCCTCCCTCCCCATGGAGCCTACAAAAACCCTTGAAACGTCAGCTCCGATTGTAATAAAAAACTGTGGCTTTCATTTTACTCTGGGTCTGGTCCCACATCACCGAGCGATCCCCGGCCTCTGGGTTATTCTGTTCGCTGTGTTTGCACAATTCATGTGTTTGCCTCAAATTATTTCTTACATAATTTGAACAGCAACCCATTTTAAGCAAATGAGTTAACACCTCCCTAAAGTAGCAATGTTACTTAATTTGATAGAATGTGTCATGCATATTTTACAGCATAATTTATTGGCAGCAATACCAGATTTAAACTGACAATGAGACTGACAGGTACAGTTCGGCTTGTGTGGATGTCTGTATGGTAACTATGGTAACACCAAGCTGTTGGGTGGGAAAATCAGCCAGGGATCCTGCTCTTGTTTCCTGGGTGTGGACGTTGAGGGGAGACAGAATCGGGCTCAGCGGTGCTGCCCTCCATGGTCAAATAGCTCACTGACGCTCAATGTCCAGGCTCAGTCACGGAGAGTGTGCAAGGTACAGGGAGGGTGGTCGGCAGCCAGAGTCAGCGGGGCCAATTTTCCGAACGGGTATTCCCGAGCACAGCCTCGATTGCCGGAGCACCTGGCGCAAAATCGGCCCTTGTGCCTTCAGGAGAGGAGAGAAAGCCGGAGCAGGTCCCTCGTCCCTGCAGTAGATGCTCGAAGGCGGAATTGGGACTAAACGGCCAACTATGCCTCCAATATGGCGGGCAGGTAGCACAGGTTTATTCTGTGCCGGAATTTCCACTTGCCTGGATGAGTGCAGCTCCAACAACACTCAAGAAGCTCGACACCATCCAGGACAAAGCAGCCTGCTTGATTGGCACCCCATCCACCACCCTAAACATTCACTCCCTTCACCACCGGCGCACTGTGGCTGCAGTGTGTACCATCCACAGGATGCACTGCAGCAACTCGCCAAGGCTTCTTCGACAGCACCTCCCAAACCCGCGACCTCTACCACCTAGAAGGACAAGAGCAGCAGCCACATGGGAACAACACCACCTGCACGTTCCCCTCCAAGTCACACACCATCCCGACTTGGAAATATATCGCCGTTCCTTCATCGGCGCTGGGTCAAAATCCTGGAACTCCCTTCCTAACAGCACTGTGGGAGAACCTTCACCACAAGGACTGCAGCGGTTCAAGAAGGCGGCTCACCACCACCTTCTCAAGGGGCAATTAGAAATGGGCAATAAATGCCGGTCTCTCCAGTGATGCCCACATCCCATGAACGACTAAAAAAACATTGCAGCACCCGCCATATTGGTGTAGGCACAAAAATAGGCGTCCGAGGCCTACGCCTGAATCAGGTGTCAGGCTCGTTGCATATTCAAATAAGGAGCCCAAAGCTGGTTTGAGGCTCTCTTTGCAATATTAGGCTGCCCTGAGGCAGCCGGCTACAATCAGGAAAACCAGGTCTCCATGCGGCCTAGCAGGTGGTCCTTAAAGGGACCGCTCCAGGCCACAACAAACAAGGTAAGTTTTTAAATATATTTACCCGAATGTGGAGCCAGGAGGAGCAGGAGTGAACCCTCCGACCCCACATTCAAACCACAGGCCACTGCCACCCACTGTTCCCCCCGACCGCAACCTCGCCCCCATTGCGACCTCTCCCCCGCCATTGCAACCTCACCCCCGTCATGACCTCTCCCCCTATCACGACCTCTCCCCCCTAACGCAACCTCATCCCATCACGACCTCGCCGCATCACGACCTCTCCCCATCACGACTTCTCCCCATCACGACCTCTCCCCATCACGACCACCCCTCTTCGCGACCTTTCTCCACCGCGACCTCATCCCATGGCGACCTCCCCCCATGGCGACCTTTCCCCATCGCGACCTCATCCTATCGTGACCTCTCCCCATTGCAACCTCCCCCCATCGCGACCTCTCCCCATCGCGACCTCATCCCATCGTGACCTCTCCCCATCGCGACCTCTCCCCATCGCGACCTCTCCCCGTCGCGACTACTCTCCATCGCGACCTCATCCCTTCACGACCTCTCCCCATCGCGACCCCTCCCCATCGCGACCCCTCCCCATCGCGACCTCATCCCGCTGCGGCCTCTCCCCATCGTGAACTCATTCCATCACGACCTCTCCCCCAATCGCGACCTCTCCCCCCATCACGATATAGGGAGGGAGGAGGCTCGTGCGGAGCATAAACACCGGCATAGACCAGATGGGCTGAATGGCCTCTTTACATGCTGTAAATGAAATGCCATGAAATTCTCTGTGGCTCCCCACACGCCCGTTTCTGGCCTGCTGTAATGTCTAGGCCAATGTGTTTTGCTGAGGCAAATTTGAAAGCAATTACATTTGCCTGAAGCTATAATTACACAATGTAGGCTGCTTTAATACTTAATGACCAAATAAATCTCACTGCATTTAACAGGTGCCCTTCGTGACGGAATTAAATAAAGTTATTAATTACTCAGGTGAGGCTGAAAATGATTTGGATTCTGGATTTTCTGCCTGAGTGGAGCACTGTGCTTTGGGGCTGATTGCTTTCTTTCTGGTACACTGCAGTCCACTGGGGAGAGGCCGTAAGCTTTTCTGGGGTTTTGCTGATCAGGAGATTGGATCAACATCAGCAACAACAACAAATTGCATTTATATAGCGCCTTTCAGTAGTAAAATGTCCCAGGGCGCTTCACAGGAGCGATTATCAAACGTAATTTGGCGCCGAGCCGCATAAGGAGATATTAATTCAGGTGGCCAAAAGCTTGGTCAAGGAGGTGGGGTTCAAGCAGGCGGTAGGGTGTTGTTGTGGGTGGGGCTTATTTTGAGTGTGCCGCCAACTAACTAAGATCACCCCAATCCTAGGTGGGAAAAGCACTCGTTCCGATTGGTTTATCTCCCACAGATATTGATGGGAAAAAGCGCATGACCGGAGTAGATCGCCAAAGAATCAAAGAATCATAGACCCTTCGAGACTGTGCCTACTCTTTGAAAGAGCTATCCAATTCATCCCACTCCCCTGCTCTTTCCCCATAGCCCTGCAAATCTTTCCTCTTCAAGTATTTATTCAATTCCCTTTTGAAAATAATTATTGAATCTGCTTCCACCGCCCTTTCAGGCAGCGCATTCCAGATCAGAACAACTCGCTGCGTAAAAAAAAATTCTCCTCGTCTCCCCCTCTGGTTCTTTTGCCAATTATCTTAAATCTGTGTCCTCTGGTGACCGACCCTTCTCTTTATTTACTCTATCAAAAGGGGGCAGAAGTTATGCTGCAGCTATACAAAACCCTGGTTAGACCGCACCTGGAGTACTGTGAGCAGTTCTGGGCACCGCACCTTCGGAAGGACATATTGGCCTTGGAGGGAGTGCAGCGTAGGTTTACTAGAATGATACCAGGACTTCAAGGGTTAAGTTACGAGGAGAGATTACACAAATTGGGGTTGTATTCTCTCGAGTTTCGAAGGTTAAGAGGTGATCTGATCGAAGTTTATAAGATATTAAGGGGAACAGATAGGGTGGATAGAGAGAAACTATTTCCGCTGGTTGGGGATTCTAGGAGTAGGGGGCACAGTCTAAAAATTAGAGCCAGACCTCTCAGGAGCGAGATTAGAAAACATTTCTACACACAAAGGGTTGTAGAAGTTTGGAACTCTCTTCCGCAAACGACAATTGCTAAATTTAAATGTGAGATAGATAGCTTTTTGGCAACCAAAGATATTAAGGGATACGGGCCAAAGGCAGGTATATGGAGTTAGATCACAGATCAGCCATGATCTTATCAAATGGCGGAGCAGGCACGAGGGGCTGAATGGCCTACTCCTGTTCCTATGTTCCTATGAAATCCCTCATAATTTTGAACACCTCTATCAAATCTCCACCTTAACCTTCTCTGCTCCGAGGAGAACAATCTCAGCTTCTCCAGTCTCTCCACACTAGTAGAGCAGAACGAGGCCAATGGATGAATTTGACGATTCGGGTCTTGAGATTTATTCAGTGCGACTTGGTCCGTTCAAGTGTAGGACAGATAATGTCCACCAATCTCGCCTGAACCCACAGGGAGCCACCATGAGCAGTCTAACCTTGAATGTAATAAAGACAGCTGAAAGAAGGACAAGACATCCTTTTGCTGCCCAAGAAACCGTATTTTATTATCATTTATTAATCGGATTCAAGGAGGAAACAAGGGATCAAATGCTGATCACAGTCAGACTCCAAAGACTCCCTTTTAATCTAGTCTTGTCTTATTGATTTGTCTCCAGTAGCCTCTCCAGCCTGTCATGTGATGCTTTCAACGGAAAATAGGTCAATAATTTCCACACTGCTCTTCAAACAGCCAGCACAGCAAGGGAACATGCTGCATTTTTTGAAAATAGGATTTTCTTCAAAGCAATGAACTATGATTTACATAGAGATACATACTGGTCGGGGTGAAGAGATGGATTATCTTTTGAAAATCAGGAATTCTATCTGTTCTGTTTCAACTGCCCCATTTCTTTGATAGCCTTGCTCTTCAAAGGCAGCATAATAAAATAATTGACGAGCCCCACATGATCTCGGAGGCAGTGTAACGATGTACCTGAGGTCTACACGGCTTCAGAAGCAAGGTGTAGCATAAATGAGGCGTGCTACATGTATTTAGAGATGGTGCGGTATTTGGATTGAGGTATCCTGTGTGCCCTCAGACACAGTGTGGTCCAATCAATGAAGAATCCTACGCGCCCTCAGAGTTCAGATGCCACTAACTTGAGGCAGTTTTGGTCCTTGCCTCCAGGCGCAAAGTTCCAGCGAAAGTAAATGGCTGTCAGGGCAGCCATTTTGTTGTCAGGGCAGCCATTTTGTTGACAGGGCTGCCATTTTATTCTGGCCGCGGGAGGGCTGAGCTCTGGGCGTGTCCATACAGGCCATTTTAACATCAAATCTGTGCCGCCACAATGGGAACCTTACACTGTGCGTGTGAAAATGTGTTCCTTTCCTCCTGGCCTCCCAATCTGGCTGGTGGTATAAACAGGGCAAACTCGGCACCCAAGAAATTGGTTCAAACTTCAGAATAGGCTCGATACATGATTCTTCTCTTTGATTTCTTTCGGCATTTAAACTAATCAAGATTGGCAAAAACCCAACACTGCAGCCTGGTGGATGCTAGACCAGTACCACCTCGATTTTTGGTGCTGGCATAAGTGCCAGGCAATGACAATCTCAAACAAGGGAAAGCCCAGCCATCTCCTGGCCTTCAACAGAACCACCATCGTTGAGTCTCCTGAAGCTGAACTGGACCAGGCATTTCAACACTGTGGCTACAAGAGCACGGCAGAGGGCGGGGACCCTGCAGCGAGTGGCTCGTCTCCTGACCTCCCCCTCCTCTTAAAGCCTCGCCACCATCTACAAGGCTCAAAGTCTAGATTCGAATGTAGAATGGCCACTCGGGTGAGGTAATGGAAGGCGGCTGAGACCTGTGGAGCTGCAGATCAGCAAAATTCAGCGCCCTCGGGAGAAAAGGTGAGACTATTGGACCTCTGCCTGCGCCTTTGGATTTAAATACAGGAAAATTGGGCAGTGGAGGTGGGGAGGGGGGTGGAGATGCCCACGAGGGGGATCTGCACACTTTCCCATTCATTAATTTAATTGTGCCCCTGGTGCCTTCCCTTTCCCAGCGTGGGGTAAAGTCACCATTGGAAGTGAATCAGAAGATGCACTGTGAATGATCTCAGGGTGAGTACACTGCAAATGTCCAATTATATTACAATTTCGCTGCACGGCAGGAACTTGAGTTTCCATGTAGGCAGAGAAGGTATTTATAGAAAGAGCTGACTCTCTCATTCTGAAACAGTAACTTTTAATCACAGATATCTCTCTGTCACCTCTGTTCACGGTTGTTTATAACATACGCTATAGGATGGGACAAATCTGTCGTTGTGACTCGCTCGATGGGAGGGCTGATTGGACAGTTGAACGAGTCGGGTCGGGCACCTGACTGGTGGCCCTTGTGAGTTGTTGGTTATTAACTTTCTACAGAGTGTTATGTCACGTTAAGGAGCCTTTTGTGGGGACATGTTCCGCTCTCGAAGCTGAGCAGTACTGGTTATTTCAGTGACGGTGCGCTCTGCGTGAGGCACACCTGACTAGGCCGAGGCCCCATGACAGTGAACCCAATTGATCCTCTTTCACCAATAATACTGGAGAGAAAGTGATGGGAAGTGGCTCGGGGTCTCTCGATACAGAGAGGGGTGGGGTGAGGGTCCTCGCTGATTGCATGCATTGGCACCAACCCGTCGTTTAATCGCAATATACACAGGGCTGGATGGAAAGGGTTGTCTAACCTCCTACAGATAGAATTGTCCTGTCCCATCTAGGAATCGCCAATGAGAATTCCCTTCAAAAATGGACAACATCATATGATCTGTATTTAACCCGTACTGTACCTGCCCTGGGAGTGTTTGATGGGACAGTGTAGAGGGAGCTTTACTCTGTATCTAACCCGTGCTGTACCTGCCCTGGGAGTGTTTGATGGGACAGTGTAGAGGGAGCTTTACTCTGTATCTAACCCGTGCTGTACCTGCCCTGGGAGTGTTTGATGGGACAGTGTAGAGGGAGCTTTACTCTGTATCTAACCCGTGCTGTCACTGTCCTGGGAGTGTTTGATGGGACAGTGTAGAGGGAGCTTTACTCTGTATCTAACCCGTACTGTACCTGCCCTGGGAGTGTTTGATGGGACAGTGTAGAGGGAGCTTTACTCTGTATCTAACCCGTACTGTACCTGCCCTGGGAGTGTTTGATGGGACAGTGTAGAGGGAGCTTTACTCTGTATCTAACCCGTGCTGTCACTGTCCTGGGAGTGTTTGATGGGACAGTGTAGAGGGAGCTTTACTCTGTATCTAACCCGTGCTGTCACTGTCCTGGGAGTGTTTGATGGGACAGTGTAGAGGGAGCTTTACTCTGTATCTAACCCGTGCTGTACCTGCCCCGGGAGTGTTTGATGCTGACACTGCTTGCCAATAATAAGAGTGCTCCATTCCCTGGCAATTAAATCCCTCGCCTCTATAAGCAAAACATTTTTTTTAAAAGCACTGTTGTGCCCTGTGGGTGCTACAGATTTTTGTAAATGAATCGTTAATTTAGAGCAAGGACATCTGAGGAGCAGCAATGGAAAATGAGGGAGAAACCTCTGGCATAAAGCCAGCTGTTGTTGGGAGGGGAGTAGACGGTGGTGATGGGGGGGAGGAGACGATGGTGATGGGGGGGAGGAGACGGTGGTGATTGGGGGGGAGGAGATGGTGGAGATGGGGGGGAGGAGACGGTGGTGATGGGGGGAGGAGACGGTGGTGATTGGGGGGGAGGAGACGGTGGTGATGGGGGGAGGAGACGGTGGTGATGGGGGAGGAGACGGTGGTGATTGGGGGGGAGGAGACGATGGTGATGGGGGGAGGAGACGATGGTGATGGGGGGGAGGAGATGGTGGAGATGGGGGGGAGGAGACGGTGGTGATGGGGGGAGGAGACGGTGGTGATTGGGGGAGGAGACGATGGTGATGGGGGGGAGGAGACGATGGTGATGGGGGGAGGAGACGATGGTGATGGGGGGAGGAGACGATGGTGATGGGGGGGAGGAGATGGTGGAGATGGGGGGGAGGAGACGGTGGTGATGGGGGGAGGAGACGGTGGTGATTGGGGGAGGAGACGATGGTGATGGGGGGGAGGAGACGATGGTGATGGGGGGAGGAGACGATGGTGATGGGGGGAGGAGACGGTGGTGATGGGGGGAGGAGACGATGGTGATGGGGGGAGGAGACGGTGGTGATGGGGGGAGGAGACGGTGGTGATTGGGGGGGAGGAGACGGTGGTGATGGGGGGAGGAGACGGTGGTGATGGGGGGGAGGAGACGATGGTGATGGGGGGGAGGAGATGGTGGAGATGGGGGGGAGGAGACGGTGGTGATGGGGGGAGGAGACGGTGGTGATTGGGGGGGAGGAGACGATGGTGATGGGGGGGAGGAGACGATGGTGATGGGGGGGAGGAGATGGTGGAGATGGGGGGGAGGAGACGGTGGTGATGGGGGGAGGAGACGGTGGTGATTGGGGGAGGAGACGATGGTGATGGGGGGGAGGAGACGATGGTGATGGGGGGAGGAGACGATGGTGATGGGGGGAGGAGACGGTGGTGATGGGGGGAGGAGACGGTGGTGATGGGGGGAGGAGACGGTGGTGATGGGGGGAGGAGACGGTGGTGATTGGGGGGGAGGAGACGGTGGTGTTGCGGGGGAGGAGACGATGGTGATGGGGGGGAGGAGACGGTGGTGATTGGGGGGGAGGAGACGGTGGTGTTGCGGGGGAGGAGACGATGGTGATGGGGGGAGGAGACGGCGGTGATGGGGGGAGGAGTCGGCGGTGATGGGGGGAGGAGACGGTGGTGATGGGGGGAGGAGACGATGGTGATGGGGGGAGGAGACGGTGGTGATGGGGGGAGGAGACGGTGGTGATGGGGGGGGGAGACGGTGGTGTTGCGGGGGAGGAGACGATGGGGGGGAGGAGACGATGGTGATGGGGGGAGGAGACGGTGGAGATGGGGGGGAGGAGATGGTGGAGATGGGGGGAGGAGATGGTGGTGATGGGGGGGAGGAGATGGTGGTGATGGGGGGGAGGAGATGGTGGTGATGGGGGGGAGGAGACGGTGGTGATGGGGGGGAGGAGACGATGGGGGGGAGGAGACGATGGTGATGGGGGGGAGGAGATGGTGGAGATGGGGGGGAGGAGATGGTGGTGATGGGGGGAGGAGACGGTGGTGATGGGGGGGAGGAGACGATGGGGGGGAGGAGACGATGGTGATGGGGGAGGAGACGATGGTGATGGGGGAGGAGACGATGGTGATGGGGGGAGGAGACGGTGGTGATGGGGGGAGGAGACGGCGGTGATGGGGGGAGGAGACGGTGGTGATGGGGGGAGGAGACGATGGTGATGGGGGGAGGAGACGATGGTGATGGGGGGAGGAGACGATGGTGATGGGGGGGAGGAGACGATGGTGATGGGGGGAGGAGACGGTGGTGATGGGGGGAGGAGACGATGGTGATGGGGGGTGGAGACGATGGTGATGGGGGGAGGAGACGATGGTGATGGGGGGAGGAGACGATGGTGATGGGGGGGAGGAGACGGTGGTGATGGGGGAGGAGACGGTGGTGATGGGGGTGGAGACGGTGGTGATGGGGGGGAGTACACGATGGTGATGGGGGGGAGGAGACGGTGGTGTTGCGGGGGAGGAGACGGTGGAGATGGGGGGGAGGAGACGGTGGAGATGGGGGGGAGGAGATGGTGGAGATGGGGGGAGGAGACGGTGGTGATGGGGGGGAGGAGATGGTGGAGATGGGGGGGAGGAGACGGTGGTGATGGGGGGAGGAGACGGTGGTGATGGGAGGGCGGAGACGGTGGTGAATCTGTGGCTGCTGGTTTATTCTGGTCGGAGACCCTGTCAAGTGACCTTTAACGAGCATATCACTCCCAAAATCTGAACAACAACATCTGGACAAATCATAACAGCCTAATGAGCCTAAACTTCTGAAGGAATCCGAAATTATTTTACTACAAAAACCAGACCTAACCCATGCCTCACGAGCTGGGAGTGCTTGATGGGGACACAAGCTGTAAAAGATGTGGAAGTCGTCCATTCACTGCTACTGACCTCCTCGCAAAACAAGATCCCAAGAAGCAGAGCATCAATCTACTGACACTGACTGATGAAATATTTAAGGAACAAGTTCGAAATAATATTTTGTTCCATTTCTATTTTATGAATGTTCTCACTTTACCAGGGTGGTTTATTGGGTAAATGGCAGCGTCCCAGGAAGGTTCCATGTTTGATCCAGGGTCTGCGCCGAGTTAGATGATCTCAGCAAGGGCAATAGCGGGGGGCTACAATAGCCCTCATTCCCATTGCAAGTTAAACTCAGGCTCCCTGTGCCTGTTCTGGTGTTTCAGGTGGATGTTGAAGATCCCAGGGCATTATTCAAAGAAGGGAATGGAATTCCCCTTGGATCCTGGACACCATTCCTTCCTCAACCAAAGCAAAAGCAGATTAAATGATCATTTATGTTCACTGTGGCTTGTGGGATCTTGCTGTGTACAAACTGGCTGACAAGGTTGCCTGGTTATCACTGCATTTGTAATTTGTTGCCCGTGGAGCATTCAGAGGTGTTTTTTGAGATGTGATAAGGTTCTAAATAAATACAACTCTGCAATTTCTAGACCAGTTCGGTGGAAAAACCCAACAAAGCTCGTGATTGCTCGAGAGTGACTCCTTCTGGAACATGTGTGTGTTTGTTGATATAAAGCAATGATAATATCAGGCTTGGCCCTGTATCGGACGCACTGGGATATCCTGCCTAGATTCACACATAAATAATGGCCATTCTTAGCAACAGGCAGCTGCCAATGATGAAACTCTGCACCACCATGGACCAACACATTCAGCAACGGAATCATAGAATCATACCAAATTTACCACGCAGAAGGAGGCCAAATGGCCCATCGTGTCCGCACCGGCTGAGAAACGAGCCACCCAGCCTAATCCCACTTTCCTGCACTTGGTCCGTAGCCCTGCAGGTCACGGCTCTTCAGGCACACATCCAGGTATTTTTTAAATGAGTTGAGGGTTTCTGCCTCTCCCACCCTCTCAGGCAGTGAGTTCCAGACCCCACACCACCCTCTGAGTGAAAACATTTTCCTCAACCTCCCCTCTAATCCTTCTACCAATCACTTTAAATGTACGCCCCCTGGTTATTGACCCCTACACCTCAATCAAATCGCTCCTCAGCCTCCTCTGTTCCGAGGAAAACAACCCCAGTCTATCCATTCTGTCACCACAGCTAAAATTCTCCAGTCCTGGCCACATCCTCGTAAATCTCCTCTGCACCCTCTCTAGTGCAATCACATCCTTCCTGTGGGGAATCTGGGGGTCGAGTGGAAGATGGAGTTTGTATAAAAGGCATGGGCACCATTCAACTAATGCAGACTGAGTCGCCAAGCTAAGATTGTCTGGAAGGGTCTGAGCGTAACCAAGGCTGCAGAGTCTGACTGAAACCGCAGGATACCTGAGCGATGCAGAAGGGCATTTTCCCTCGTCACTAACACTCTACGCTCAGCAAAAGTGAGAAAGCAGAAGAGGAGATGCAGCAATTTTATTTCAATGGTGGAGCAAAGTCAGTTGTCAGCATCAATTTCCAAAACATGTTCCCTCGCTGTTTGATCATTTGGTCTCCTGGAATTTTTTGACTTTCACTTGAAAGGAAACAGTTTAACAGGAACCAAAAAGAAACACAGAAAATTCTGGAAATACTTTGCAGGCCAATCAGCAGGTATTGGTTTTACTGAGACAATTAATACAAAAATTGTCCTTTCATTTAATATACATGACAGCAGTAGATAGATATGGATGAGGGAGGTGACTGGCCCGTCTTAACATCGAAACATAGAAAATAGGAGCAAGAGTAGGCCATTCGGCCCTTCGGGCCTGTTCCGCCATTCAAAATGATCATGGCTGATCGTCTAACTCAGTACTCTGTTCCCGCTTTTTCCTCATATCCCTTGATCCCTTTAGCATTAATAAATATATCTATCTTCTTCTTGAATATATCTAATGACTTGGCCTCTACTGCCTTCTGTGGTAGAGAACCATCCATCAGAAAAGCCCACACATCCCCAATCACAGCTCCCAACTATCTCAATGGCTCCAAGGTTTCGGCACGGTTTTCGTCTTCAGTCCTAAATCTACCGTCCGCCAGTTTGAACTCGCATCATCTTGTCCTCCTGGCATAGGTTACCTTAGGTCGCTGTCCCTTCATCGTCGCTGGGTCAAAACCCTGGAACTCCCACCCCAACAGCACTGTGGGAGAACCTTCACCACACGGACTGCAGCGGTTCAAGAAGGCGGCTCACCACCACCTTCTCAAGGGCAATTAGGGACGGGCAATAAATGCCGGCCTCGCCAGCGATGCCCACATCCCATGAACAAATAAAAAAAAATGCTGCAGGTTTACTTTTCTGTGCTATTGGATATATTGTCCGAGAGTCCCCCTCAGCCTATCTCCTTTCAAAAGCTGAGTAGCCACGTGCCTTGAAATTGGCCTCTTCAAACTTTAGAACCTGAATGATAAGGTTCTGTTGTCAGCCATTTTAACGTGTTGTACTGTGAAGGGCCGTAAAGTACCAGCAGCGACACTCATGGTGTGACCAGTACCTTCGGGAGGGCCGCGGAGAGGCCAAGCGGAGAACACGAGCTGCCTTACGCGGGTGATAAGGGGCGAGTTGCTCTGATGCGCTCTCACGTAGCGCTAAGCTCGGGTACCCCTCAATCCGCAGTGTGTTGAAAGGTTGGAATGAGGCCAGCATTTGCAGGGGGAGTGCAGCTTTCTGTACTACTGACAACCCAGTGGATTTTGACGGCAAGTGAGTCTTGCGTACGTCTGGTGTTTTTTTTTCGAGGCAGTATTTAATTTCAAGCCATTCGAATTTAATCAGTACTGATAGGTCGTACCAGCATGCCTAGTGGCCTGGTGTCAATTTGGAGCAATCCGAGGCTGGATAAGTAATTGCTTTGTTTTACAGCATTCAGAGGCATCAAAAGGCTTCATTTCCAAGGGGCCCTATCAACTGTGCAATGAAACAGTCCAATTGTCACATGAGAACACGGATGGATAAAAACCACACAAAGCAGTCACGGAGAAACTGTTTCTGTGAAAAGCTTGAGTTTACATGTGGCAGTTGGACTGGGCATCGTTGGGCTCAATTTTAGGGGGCGATTGCGGGGGCTGGGGTGGGGGAGCTCCGAAAATCGGGCGATTCCCATCCGGGTTCGGAAGCCGGCTCCAACCCGCCGAATTCCGAGTTTCCCAGGGACGCACGTGCGTGCGGGTGACCTGAAAACGGAAGTCCCGCTGGCAATTAAGCTGGCAGGATGACAGTTAAAGAGCCAAATGTATCTCATTGAGATCCTTAAGACACTTTACCTGGGACTGAGTAAGTGATTATAATGATTTTTAGCTTACCTGGGCAGCTTTCCCGCCGCTTCTGATTCACACCCGTGAATGAACCTACCTTTACACTCTGCTCCAATATCCGATGTCTCCCTCTCCGAACGTCCCCTCTCACCCCTCCAATGTCCTCTCGATCTTCCCCTCTCCCCCCGATCTTCCACTCCCCCCCAAATCTTCCCCGCTCCCCCCTGATCTTCCCCTCTCCCCCCAATCTTCCACTCCCCCTGATCTTTCCCCCTCCCCCCCAATCTTCCACTCCCCCCAATCTTCCACTCCCCCTGATCTTCCCCTCTCCCCCCCAATCTTCCCCTCTCCCCCTGATCTTTCCCCCTCCCCCCCAATCTTCCACTCCCCCTGATCTTCCCCTCTCCCCCTGATCTTCCCCTCTCCCCCCAATCTTCCACTCCCCCTGATCTTTCCCCCTCCCCCCCAATCTTCCCCTCTCCCCCTGATCTCCCCCTCTCCTCCCAATCTTCCACTCCCCCTGATCTTCCCCTCTCCCCCCCAATCTTCCCCACTCCCCCTGATCTTTCCCCCTCCCCCCCAATCTTCCACTCCCCCTGATCTTTCCCCCTCCCCCCAATCTTCCCCTCTCCCCCTGATCTTCCCCTCTCCCCCCAATCTTCCACTCCCCCTGATCTTCCCCTCTCCCCCCCAATCTTCCACTCCCCCCTGATCTTTCCCCCTCCCCCCCAATCTTCCACTCCCCCTGATCTTCCCTCTCCCCCCCAATCTTCCACTGCCCCCTGATCTTCCCCTCTTCCCCCAATCTTCCCTTCTCCCCCCGATCTTTCCACTCCCCCTGATCTTCCCCTCTCTCCCTGATCTTCCCCACTCCCCCTGATCTTCCCCTCTCTCCCTGATCTTCCCCTCTCCCCCTGATCTTCCCTCTCTCCTGATCTTCCCCTCTCCCCCCGATCTTCCCCTCTCCCCCCGATCTTCCCCTCTCCCCCCGATCTTCCCCTCTCCCCCGATCTTCCCCTCTCCCCCCAATCTTCCACTCCCCCCTGATCTTCCCCTCTTCCCCCAATCTTCCACTCCCCCTGATCTTCCCCTCTCCCCCCAATCTTCCACTCCCCCCTGATTCTTTCCCCCTCCCCCCCAATCTTCCACTCCTCCCTGATCTTCCCCTCTCCCCCCCCAATCTTCCCTTCTCCCCCCCGATCTTCCACTCCCTCTGATCTTCCCCTCTCTCCCTGATCGTCCCCCTCACCCCCGATCTTCCCCACTCCCCCTGATCTTCCCCTCTCTCCCTGATCTTCCCCTCTCCCCTGATCTTCCCCTCTCCCCCCAATCTTCCACTCCCCCTGATCTTCCCCTCTCCCCCTGATCTTCCCCTCTCCCCCTGATCTTCCCCTCTCCCCCCAATCTTCCACTCCCCCTGATCTTTCCCCCTCCCCCCAATCTTCCACTCCCACCCTGATCTTCCCCTCTCCCCACAATCTTCCACTCCCCCTGATCTTTCCCTCTCCCCCCCAATCTTCCACTCCCCCTGATCTTTCCCCTCTCCCCCCCAATCTTCCACTCCCCCCTGATCTTCCCCTCTCCCCTCCAATCTTCCACTCCCCCCTGATCTTCCCCTCTCCCCCCCAATCTTCCACTCCCCCCTGATCTTCCCCTCTCCCTCCAATCTTCCACTCCCCCCGATCTTCCCCTCTCCCCCCAATCTTCCACTCCCCCTGAACTTCCCCTCTCCCCCCAATCTTCCACTCCCCCTGATCTTCCCCTCTCTCCCTGATCTTCCCCTCTCCCCCCGATCTTCCCCTCTCCCCCCAATCTTCCACTCCCCCTGATCTTCCCCTCTCCCCCCCAATCTTCCCTTCTCCCCCCCGATCTTCCACTCCCTCTGATCTTCCCCTCTCTCCCTGATCGTCCCCCTCCCCCCCGATCTTCCCCACTCCCCCTGATCTTCCCCTCTCTCCCTGATCTTCCCCTCTCCCCTGATCTTCCCCTCTCTCCCCAATCTTCCACTCCCCCTGATCTTCCCCTCTCCCCCTGATCTTCCCCTCTCCCCCTGATCTTCCCCTCTCCCCCCAATCTTCCACTCCCCCTGATCTTTCCCCCTCCCCCCAATCTTCCACTCCCCCCTGATCTTCCCTCTCCCCCCAATCTTCACTCCCCCTGATCTTCCCTCTCCCCCCAATCTTCCACTCCCCCTGATCTTTCCCCTCTCCCCCCAATCTTCCACTCCCCCTGATCTTCCCCTCTCCCCCCAATCTTCCACTCCCCCCTGATCTTCCCTCTCCCTCCAATCTTCCACTCCCCCCTGATCTTCCCCTCTCCCCCCCAATCTTCCACTCCCCCCTGATCTTCCCCTCTCCCCTCCAATCTTCCACTCCCCCCGATCTTCCCCTCTCCCCCCAATCTTCCACTCCCCCTGAACTTCCCTCTCCCCCAATCTTCCACTCCCCCTGATCTTCCCCTCTCTCCCTGATCTTCCCCTCTCCCCCCGATCTTCCCCTCTCCCCCCAATCTTCCACTCCCCCTGATCTTCCCCTCTCCCCCCCAATCTTCCCTTCTCCCCCCCGATCTTCCACTCCCTCTGATCTTCCCCTCTCTCCCTGATCGTCCCCCTCCCCCCCGATCTTCCCCACTCCCCCTGATCTTCCCCTCTCTCCCTGATCTTCCCTCTCCCCTCCCCCCCCCGATCTTCCCCACTCCCCCCGATCCTTCTCCTCCCCCCACCCCGATCTTCCGTTCCAGCGCCCGATGCCGTCTCACTCTGTCTCTTTCTCTCGTCCCCCTCCCCTCGCGTTGTAGCTCCTGACGGCAGCCAGCCTGTCAATCAGCTACGAGTGAGTGTTTTTAACTGAGTAACCATGGTGAATGGTTCAGGCTGATTGTGCAAGAGTCCATCAAGATTGGATGAGAAGATGAGATAAGCCAAGAATTAGATGTTAAACTTGGGTTTAAAAAGCTACAGATTGTCGTAAGGAGGGAAGATTAAAAGGGAGGTGAGGAGAGTTGAGATCCTGGACGAGTGTGAGGAGGGGAATGTGACACGAGACTTGATTTTAACACAGGGAGGAGGGAGTGGGAGGGAATGGGGAGGGGGAGGGGGGAGGGAGCAGGGAGCTGGGAGGGAGTGGGGAGGGGGGAGGGGGAAGGAGCTGGGAGGGAGCGGGGGAGGGAGTGGGGAGCGGGAGGGGGGAGGGAGCTGGGAGGGAGCGGGGGAGGGAGCGGGAGGGAGTGGGGAGGGGGAGGGGGAGGGAGCTGGGAGGGAGCTGGGAGGGAGCGGGGAAGGGGGAGGGGGAGGGAGCTGGGAGGGAGCGGGAGGGAGTGGGGAGGGGGAGGGGGAGGGAGCTGGGAGGGGGAGGGGGAGGGAGCTGGGAGGGGAGTGGGGGAGGGGAGGGGGGAGGGAGCTGGGAGGGAGCGGGGAGGGAGTGGGGAGGGGGAGTGGGGAGGGGGGAGGGGGGGAGGGGGGGAGGGAGCTGGGAGGGGAGCGGGGGAGGGGGAGGGGGGGAGGGAGCGGGGGGAGGGGAGCGGGAGGGAATGGGGAGGGGGAGGGGGTAGGGAGCTGGGGAGGGGAGCGGGGGAGGGAACGGGAGGGGAGGGAGCTGGGGGGGGAGAGGGGGAGGGGGAGCGGGAGGGAGTGGGGAGTGGGGAGGGGGAGGGAGCTGGGAGGGAGCGGGGGAGGGAACGGGAGGAGAGCAGGGAGGGAGTGGAGAGAGGGGAGCAGGGGGCAGCTGCGGGGTGGGGGGAAGGGGGCGGGGAAAGAGCGGGGGGGTAGGGGACGGCGTAGCGAGGATGGGCAGTGCGGGGGAGGGGGCAGGGAGGGAGCGGGGGATAGCTGGGGAGGGAGAGGAGGGGGGAGCAGGGAGTAGCTGTGGGGGAGAGGGGGCGGGGTGGGGAGCGTGGGGAGTGCGGGGGAGGGGGCAGGGTGGGAGCGGGGGATAGCTGGGGAGGGAGAGGAGGGGGGAGCAGGGA